>NC_140166.1:212223417-212231575 GCF_963971535.1 Notolepis coatsorum
GAGAGAAAGAGAGACAGGGAGACAGAGAGAGAGAGAGAGGAGAGAGAAAGAGAGACAGGGAGACAGAGAGAGAGAGGAGAGAGAAAAGATAGACAAAGAGAGAGGTAAGGAGAGAGAAAGAGAGACAGTGAGACAGAGAGAGGTAGAGGAGGAGAGAGAAAGAGAGACAGGGAGACAGAGAGAGAGGTGGAGGAGGAGAGAGAAAGAGAGACAGGGGAGACAGAGAGAGAGGTGGAGGAGGAGAGAGAAATAGAGACAGGGATACAGAGAGAGAGGTGGAGGAGGAGAGAGACAGAGAGACAGAGAGAGAGGTGGAGGAGGAGAGAGAAAGAGAGACAGAGAGACAGAGAGAGAGGTGGAGGAGGAGAGAGAAAGAGAGACAGAGAGACAGAGAGAGAGGTAGAGGAGGAGAGGGAAAGGGATACAAGGAAACAGAGAGAGGTAGAGGAGGAGAGAAAAAGAGAGACAGGGAGACAGAGAGAGGTGGAGGAGGAGAGAGAAAGGGAGACAGGGAGACAGAGAGAGATAGAGGGGAGAGTTGATCATTTGATAGATCAATCAAATCTGAGGCATGATGATGAGGACTTCTGTTATTCACTGAGTGAGTGAGTAAATGGTGCTTTAAATCCCCCCCCTCACCTTTTACCAGGGGTGTAAAAAGTACCCAGAAATTATACTTAAGTGAAAGTATGGGTACCGTCTCAAAATCTGACTCAAGTAAAAGTCAGAGTATCTGGCTAAAAACACACTTGAGTAAAAGTCAAAAAGTCCTACTTTTAAATGTACTTAAGTACTAAAAAGTAAAAGTACATTTTTTTAAAGGGATATACCAGGGGTCTCAAACTCATTCCATCGTGGGCCAAGTTTTCATTTTAACTATACATTGCACCAGGTGAGTTAGTTGAAGAGGTGAACCAATTAGTGAAATCATCAGCTGGTGTTTAGGCAAGGCTGGAATGAAACCAAGCAGACACTCTGCCCACAATGGAATGTGTTCTGCGATATACAATGAAGGTAAACTAACATGGACGGCATTCACATCACAGCATGAATAATATCACAATATTAAAAACAGAATGGTGTATCCTGAATAATATCACAATATTAAAGACAGAATACTGGAGTACCCTGAATAATATCACAATATTAAAGACAGAATGCTGGAGTAGCATCACGATGGTTCCAACCGGAAAAAATGTGCCGAAAGGTCTGGATTATTACATATCTCGATGTGATTTATCAAGAAATATCTACAGCAAGAATTTTGGGTCTCAATGAATCCAAAATGACAATGTGGTTAGAAGTGGTGGAGAAAATAAAAGCTAGCATATAATGGTAGTGTCTGGTTAGGAGTGAGGGATAATGGATGGATTATCCAATGGGGGGTCCGGGAGGGGGGGGGGGTACGAGCTAGAGCATATGTGTGTAGGGTATTAGATAGCAGGTATTGGGGTTATATCCTGTATAAGACATTTAACTATATGGTTGCACAAGGACCAATCAGCATGGGTATGGGCGGGTTCATTTTCCATTGATGGGGATTTGATTGGCTGTTTACCTGCGGTCGCAGGATTAATAAAGTTAACATTAGTTCGGCCAGATAAACAATTAAAATGGTTGGACCTGTGAGATTTGTACTTTGTACTTTGTAGGTCTGCATTTTAAATGTAAGGAGTAAAAAGTATGTTTTTTTTTCTCTGAAATGTAATGGAGTAAAAGTACAAAGTATACAAACCTAATAATACTCAAGTAAAGTACAAATCCCCCAAAACAGTACTTAAGTATTGTAACGAAGTACAATTACTCAAGTACTTTACACCCCTGCCTTTTACCCATTCACTCACACATTCACACACCGACGGCAGAGGCAACAATGCAAGGTGCCAAGGGGGCTAGGGGGTTAAGTGTGAGTGAGTGAGTGAGTGAGTGAGTGAGTGAGTGAGTGAGTGTGAGTGAGTGAGTGAGTGATGTGAGTGAGTGAGTGAGTGAGTGAGTGAGTGAGTGAGTGAGTGAGTGAGTGAGTGAGTGAGTGAGTGAGTGAGTGAGTGAGTGAGTGAGTGAGTGAGTGAGGGAGTGAGTGAGTGAGTGAGTGAGTGAGTGAGTGAGTGAGTGAGTGAGTGAGTGAGTGAGTGAGTGAGTGAGTGAGTGCAGTGAGTGAGTGAGTGAGTGAGTGAGTGAGTGAGTGAGTGAGTGAAGTGAGTGAGTGAGTGAGTGAGGTAGGGCTGTCAAGATGGGGTTCATTGGGTTCTGAACTCTGACATCATGTCATGCAATTGTTGTGGAATTATTGTCAGGTTCTCTCAGCTGAAGGAATAGACCTCCATTTCGTTTGCAGTCTACGCTAACTCCCTCGTCGCCAGGAGTCAAGAAAGAGACAGCCCTGTTTTTCTTCACAATCAAATATAAATGTTCACAATTGAATTTATGTTTCTTTTTACAATTCGATTATCAATTAAACTATAGAATATTCGTCGACAGCCCGAGTAAGTGTGTGTGTGTGTGGTGTGTGTGTGTGTGTGTGTGTGTGTGTGTGTGTGTGTGTGTGTGTGTGTGTGTGTGTGTGTGTGTGTGTGTGTGTGTATGTATGTATGTGGACTCCGTACTGTACGTACACATCTGTGAACTTTGCACATGTGTGTGTATGCAGTCCATGTACGTGCACGTGTGCTCTGGGCCTCTGTGTAGTATGTGTGTGTACGTGCACGTGTGCTCTGGGCCTCTGTGTAGTATGTGTGTGTGTCTGTGCACGTGTGCCCGGGGGCCTCTGTGTAGTGTGTGTGTGTGTGTGTGTCCTACCTTGAAGGCCATGAACTTGTGGTAGGGTTTGGGAGCCCAGGCATAAATCTCCACAGAGTTCTTCAGAGCGATCACCAGGAACTTGATCCTCTCGTATTTCACTGAAAGAGTTAAAAAAAAAAAAAAAAAAAGAGTTAACCCTTTCACTGCCACACGACAGCCGGTTTAACCCTTTGACACTGTGACAATACAGAAGGTTAGCCCTTTACTATCACACACAACCAATGATGGAGCATCGCGTCGGTTGTGTGATAGTAAAGGGTTAACCTTCTGTCGTGTGGCAGTGGAAGGGTTAAGAGACGACCGGCTGGAGGTATCTCCACGCCGCCAGGCTGTGTGTGTGTGTGTGATGCTCCTCCTAGCTCGCCAACTAAAGGGCCGTAGTGGAGGACATTGGCCACGTAGTAGGCTGACAGCAGACCAGGGACATGACTCCTGGGACATTTCCCCAATCGGCCTGATGGAGGCGCTATAATTAAAGGTTCAAAGCTTTCAAAGGTCATAACTCCTATGCCGTTAGTCAGATTTAGACTACACTTGGTAAAGACATCCATCTACCCACACTCTACAAATGTGCCTCAACAAACAAATGTTCTCCTCCTAAACACAAGTTCTGACTGCTACCACATTTTCTGTGGATCATTACTGGAACAGGATGATCAAAATTCGTATATGGTTTGTTGATATAAAATGGTAAATGGTGCATTTATATAGCAGCTTTTATCCAAAGCGCTTTACAATTTTGTTCCTCGCCCATTCACTCACACATTCACATACCGACGGCGGAGGCGACCATGCAAGGTGCCAACCTGCACATCGGGAGCAGTTAGGGGTTAAGTGTCTTGCTCAAGGACACTTCGACACGCTGCCTGGAAGGAGCGGGAATCGGACCGGGAACCTTCCGATTACCAGACCACCGCTCTACCTCCTGAGCCACTGTCGGCCTAATGGCGTGTTGAAGATGAATGAATGAATGAATGAATGAATGAATGAATGAAAACTTTATTAACAGATTGCAGAATGGGTACAGTGCAGTACAGCTCAATACATACAATTGTTACGGGGATGCAGACCAGAGAAAGACTTTCGTCTTGTTTACACCAGGGTCCCCCATTTCCAATTCATCGTAACATATATGACATACATGACATACAGATAGACAGTACTGCTACATCTATACATTTATGACATACCAGATTTGCAATTACAGTACTGTATTTGTGATACAAAAAGAGTCCAGAAAGAAAAGAGTATATACATTAGGCGTAGAAACTGTACATTGGATTGGGTAGGTGGGGGTGGGACTGTACATTGGAGGTGGTTGGGGGGGGGGGGGGGGGGGGGTAGGAGTGGGGGGGGGGGGGGGGGGGGGGGGGGGGGGGGTTGGGTAGGAGGGGTGGGTGGGGACTGTACATTGGAGGTGGTTGGGTGGGTGGGTGGGGGGGGTGGGTAGGAGGGGGTGGGGGACACTGTACAACTGTACAAACAACACTGTACATTGGATTATTGACAAGACCATACTTGGTAATTTACTGTACATTGGCGGGGGTTGTGTTCGGACATTTACAGGGGCCAGTTTCGAGTTGCAGTCTCCCTTAGGTGTTTTTTGAGAGTGTTTTTGAAAGTGGGTAGTGATTCACATTCCTTTACAGCTTTGGGTAGGGCGTTCCCACATTGATGTGGCATAATTGCGAAACGTGTTTAGTCCCTTGTTTGAGCCGAATCTGGGTTTAACATGATTTGTGGAGCTCCCTCTGGTGTTGTGATCGTGGTATTCACTGACCTTTGGGAAGTATTTAGTCATGTACATGGGTACCTTGGTCGTGTAGTGTATCTTGTAGACCAGGCCCATTGCAAGTTGCTGTACTCTGTCGTCTACTCTAAGCCATCCTAGGTTGTCAAAGTGGGCAGGGGTGAGGTGGGTTCTAGGAGTAAGGTCAAGCAGTAGTCTGACCAGTTTGTTTTGAGATGTTGTAATTTTGTTTTTAGCGCCTTTGAGGTGCTTTGGTACCATGAGGTGCAAGCATAGTCGTAGTACCCTTGAATGAGTGCTCCTGCTAGAGTCTTCAGGGTATTCTTGTTTATCAGTGAGGAGATCCGGTACAAGAAACGAGTTCGTTGGTTGACTTTTTTTTATTACATTGGATGCCATTTTGTCACAGGAAAGATTTGCCTCTAGGATGGAACCCAGGTAGGTAATATCTTCTTTCCTTGTGACAATATTGTCACCCACTGTAACTGAGAAGCCGTCGGTCTTGCTGAGTTTGTTATTTGAACCGAAGAGAATGGACTCTGTTTTGCCCATGTGTAATGATAGTTTGTTATCAGCGAGCCATATGCAGATTTTGCTTAGTTCTGAGCTGAGGGTTTTTTCAACCTGTAATTTGTTCTTGTCAGAGACCAGCAGGGCTGAGTCGTCCGCAAACAGGAACAAGTTGCAGTCACAAGCTGACGACATGATATTGACCAATACACTTCAAAAGGGCGTGGCTCAGCACATAAATAGACCAAAGTCGACAACCGATATCTTCAGTACCTGAAACAAACCCTGAATACTTCAAAACAACCACTAGGGGGATGAAAATCCCTACATAACACAAATGATAAAATAAAAGGGGTTCGAGCCCAGCTCTCGGCGTTGCTACCGGCTGGCCGGTCGTTCATACTAACACAATTGGCAAGTGTTAGAGGGTGGGAAAGCCGGTGGGTGGGGATTGGACGTTGTGGACAGCGACTCCTACAGGTCGGTTGGGTGACGCCGGTGCGGCGGAAGCAGGAAGTAGCGGGGGCAGCGTGAGCCTCCCACGCGTTACTCCTCGCCACTGAGAGTTCGAGCTGCTGCGGTGAAAAGATGCGACAGGCTGCCTCCTCGTGTACCGGAGGGGACACGTGATGCAAGGCTTCTGTCCTCACTACAGCCGACCTGTGGGAGGCATAGTCTAGCAACGTTCAAGACAGGGGAGGGAAGAATTGGGTAATACGAAATTGGGATGGGAGAAAATAGAAAATGGGGAGAAAAAGTGGATCAAAAAGGAAAAAAAGTTACTGGTTGTTACTGACATGGTTTAGGCTGCGATATGTAGGAACAAGACAATAACTACAATGAAGGAGGACCATTGTATTGCTTTTAGACAACGTCTCTACTGTCATCTCAGACGGTAAACAATCTTTTCATCTTTTCTTTTCATCTTTAATCTCCCGGTTCTCCGCCATGCCGTCAACATCCTCATTAACTCCCTTCTAACATCCGTCAGACGTTGCGAGAGACGGTTCCTTCTCGACCTGTCAATGTTTATCCCAATGTTTTCGCTCGCGGTGCAATTATTGAAAGATGAATCAGCGGCGGTGGTGGAGCGCGTCTGAAAAGCCTGAGTTGACTTGTCGCTACTCTGTGGTGGAGAACGTGTTTGCGGTAAAAAATTCACATTGAATCTAGTGAATTAAATGTAAACAAGGTGGGGTGATCCCATTCGTATGGGGGGGGGGGGGGGGGGCGCGACAGTGGCCCAGAAGGTAGAGCGGTCATCCGGTAATCGTGAAGGTTCCTGGTTCGATTCCAGCTCCTCCTTCAGCAAGACACTTAACCTGACCCTGACGCGTCTAAAGGCAACCGGTTCATGCTTCCGCGTTCGCGTTTTGCGCTCTGATTGGCCACTGCTGTTTCTGGTCGCACCAATCGTGTGACAGCAAGTTCTTTCGCCGGTTAAGCTTAGGCACTCTTTCGAAGTTGGTTAAGGTTAGAGTTTGTCTTAGAGCAGGGCGATAGAACGCCAGCCCTGATTCCAAACTCTAACCTTAACCAACTTCGAAAGAGTCGCCTAAGCTTAACCAGTGATAACTAGGCGTTAGGTAGTTTGCTGCTGGTCGAGGCGGAAATGGGCGCGTCACGCGATTGGGCGCACATGTCACATGACCAGAAACGTCAGTGGCCAATCAGATTCGCAAAACGCATGAACCGGTTGCCTTTCGAATAGACGCAACCCTGACTGGCACCTTGCATGGTCGCCTCCGCGGTGTGTGAATGTCTGTAGTGAATGGGGTGAACGTGAGGCAATGGATTAAAGAGCTGAATAAATGCTGTTAGTTTACCATTCAAACTGTATTGTGGTTATAAGTGCAGCAGAGCAGCCCTGCCTGAAGCCTAGTACGCCTAATATCCCTCTTGGCCGGGGGGGGGGGGGGGGGGGGGGGGTAATGTTACACACACACACACACACACACACACACACACACACAGACACACAGACACACAGACACACACACACACACACACACACACACACACACACACACACACACACACACACACACACACACACACACACACACACACACACACACACACACACACACACACACACACTGTATATCCTGGTAGAGAAACGCACAGCCCTTACCGACTTTATAATGCACACATCCCTCTAGTTCCCCCCACTGTGATCCAGCCCTGCTTCTTCTCTACTTCCGGGTCATTGTGTAATATCCTGTTCCTTAGCCACGACAAGTAGTACACACGTAATTTGTTTTTCTTCCCTGCAGGAGGAGCGAGAGAGAGAGAGAGAGAGAGAGAGAGAGAGAGAGAGAGAGAGAGAGAGAGAGAGAGAGAGAGAGAGAGATGGAAAAAAGGAGTAGATATAAAAGAGAGAAGGATTTGGGATCATTTGATGGTTTGAAAGCCAATCCTTGTTCTGTTCTGTTCCGTCACAATGTAACACTGTGTGTCTCGTACCAGATATGGTGACCAGGACGTTCAGCCCCTCCAGGACGTCCATCTGCAGGAAGCGTCTCCTGGTGATCAGGTTGTACACCTTCCCCTGACCGCTCCTGTCCAGCAGCATCAGGCCATTCTCTGTTCCCACCAGCAGGTTCACCCCTACACACACACACACACACACACACGCACACACACACACACACACACGCACACACGCACACACACACACACACAGAGAAACACACAGAGGGAGAGAGAGCGAGAGGGAGAGAGAGAGAGAGAGAAACACACACACACACACACAGAGAGAGAGAGAGAGAGAGAGAGAAACACACACACACACACACACACACACACACAGAGAGAGAGAGAGAGAGAGAGAGAGAGAGAGAGAGAGAGAGAGAGAGAGAGAGAGAGAGAGAGAGAAACACACACACACACACACACAGAGAGAGAGAGAGAGAGAGAGAGAGAGAGAGAGAGAGAGAGAGAGAGAGACACACACACAGAGAGAGAAACACACACACACACACACACACACACACACAGAGAGAGAGAGGCACACACACACACACAGAGACACACACACAGAGAGAGACACACACACACACACAGAGAGAGAAACACACACACACACACAGAGACACA
>NC_140166.1:212231775-212284275 GCF_963971535.1 Notolepis coatsorum
TCTCCTTCTCTCTCCCCTCTCTCCCTCTTGTCTCTTCCTCTCCTCCTCTCTCATTCTCTCTCCCCTCTCTCCCTCTTGTCTCTCTTCCTCTCCTCCTCTCTCCTCCTCTCTCCCCTCTCTCCCCTCTTGTCTCTTCCTCTCTCCCCTCTCTCCCCTCTCCCTCTTGTCTCTCTTCCTCTCCCCTCTCTCCCCTCTCTTCCTCTCTCCCTCTTGTCTCTCTTCCTCTCCTCCTCTCTCCTCCTCTCTCCCCTCTCTCCCTCTTGTCTCTCTTCCTCTCCTTCTCTCTCCCTTCTCTCACCCTCTTGTCTCTCTTCCTCTCCTCCTCTCTCCCCTCTCTCCCTCCTCTCTCCCTCTTGTCTCTCTTCCTCTCCTCCTCTCTCCCCTCTCTCCCTCCTCTCTCCCTCTTGTCTCTCCTCCTCTCTCCTCCTCTCTCCTCCTCTCTCCCCTCTCTCCCTTCTCTCTCCCTCTTGTCTCCCCTCCTCTCCTCCTCTCTCCCCTCTCTCCCCTCTCTCCCTCTTGTCTCTCCTCCTCTCTCCCTCTTGTCTCTCTCCCTCTTGTCTCTCCTCCTCTCCCCTCTCTCCCTTCTCTCTCCCTTCTCTCTTCTCTCTCTCCTCCTCTCCTCTCTCCCCTCTCTCTTCCTCTCCTCCTCTCTCCTCCTCTCTCTCCTCCTCTCTCCCCTCTCTCCCTCTTGTCTCTCCTCCTCTCTCCTTCTCTCTCCCCTCTCTCCCTCGTCTCTCTTCCTCTCCTCCTCTCTCCCCTCTCCCTCCTCTCTCTCCTCTCTCCCCTCTCTCCCCTCTCTCCCTCCTCTCTCTCCTCTCCTCCTCTCTCTGTGTTGTGTTGAACAGGACCATCCTAGGAGGCCACACTGACTCCAGCATCGACGTCTCGGACCCCGTCAGCGACCGCTTCTACAAGGAGGTCTGGATGACCACCGCTGCACGCAATGCCTCCATCTACGAGAAGGTGAGGTGAACGTGACGTGAGGCGTATGACTGTTCTTCTCGTGTGTTAAAACATCTTCGTATTTCATCGGTGCATTGACTGGTGTCGAGGAACGCTGGCCTCGCTCATGGTCACCCTTGAGGCTCTCAAAGCCACGTAAGCCATTCCATTATTAATTCCCTTGGGGAAATTCAGGTGTCATAGCAGCACAGGGGAGGGGGAGGGGAAGTACACGTACGGGCAGGGTAATGGAACATTTAAAACGTATAAATATCAAGAGTAGAGGTGAAGAACCACATAAAGTATGAATAAAGAAAATACACAGTTCAAAAATATGAAGATGAAGGTGAGGGTCTGGATGAGTGGATGAGTCTGTGGCTGAACGCTCTGAAGTTACTACATGTGTGAACGTCTGATCAACAGCCCTGCTAGACCTCTGCCAACCTGCTTAATTCAGGAGATACATCTCTTGTGTGGAAGAGACATTGCCTTTTAAATTTTTTATTATTATTATTCTTTAAGCAAACTATGTAATTGTTCAGTCTGCCTATTTTATTTTGTATGTATGTACCAACTTGACTGTCAATAGAACACATGTGTAATTGAATTGGTGGGTCTCTTAGAATCTGTCTGACTGTAAATGATTTAATTAAACTTAAATAAATGAATGTGTGTATGTGTGTGTGTGTGCTTGCATGCATGCGTGTGTGTCTGTGTGTGTGTATGTGCTTGTATGCATGCGTGTCTGTGTGTATGTGTGTGTGTGTGCTTGCATGCATGCGTGTGTGTCTATGTGTGTGTGTGTGTGTGTGTGCTTGCATGCATGCGTGTGTGTCTATGTGTGTGTGTGTGCTTGCATGCATGCGTGTGTGTCTATGTGTGTGTGTGTGTGTGTGTGCTTGCATGCATGCGTGTGTGTCTGTGTCTGTGTGTGTGCTTGCATGCATGCCTGCGTGTGTGTTTGTGTGTGCTTGCCTGCGTGTGTGTGTGCTTGCATGCATCGGTGTGTGTGTGTGTGTGTGTTGATTGTCAGGTTCATCATCCATGTGTGTGTGTAACTTTGGTTGCCATTGTCAATTTGGGCACGAATCAGAATAACCCACAATGTACAAGTGCACTGATAATATTTGTGTCCTTTAAACATTGTCTTTATGTGGACACAAATAAAGATTCTAAATGTCTGTGTGCCTCCCCTCAGGTGTTCCGGTGCCTGCCGTCCTCTCTGGTCCGGAACATGTCGGAGCTGGAGCAGTACCAGTCCACGCTGGGCCTGGCCCAGACCAACGCCCCGCGGGCCCAGGAGGAGCTGCGCAGGATCCGGGGCTTCCTGGTCCAGTTCCCCCTGGACTTCCTGTCCTTGCAGAACCTCATGCCCGCCGTCGGATGCAAGGAGGCCATGGTCCCCACGGAGATCTGGACCTAAAGAAGACCCCCCCCCCCCCGTCGGTCTCGGCCACCACACACAGAGCACATGGTGGTGGACGTGGGATATTCACATCAGGCCGTGTGTTTATCCGAACGGACCTGGGACGAGACGAGACGAGATGTGGATAACCACTGTGGGCCTGTTCCACCGCTGGACGACGAGAAGCGGCGAGGAGTCAACGCTTTCCGGCGCTAAACGGTGGCTAAACGCGTCGGTTTCGTTTACATGAAGACGAGACCCTCCGCTTCGGCCCTTCAGAAGACGGCGTCTCACACAGGAGGACGATGCTGACGAGAGGATTCAACAGACGATCGTGTGGGACCTCTTGAGGTTTTTTTGGGAATCAAACTAAACTGTGAACAAGGTTCAGACCTTTGGACCTCCGCTGGGAGTAGGACCTCGAATCTGGCATCATAACCTGAGGGTTCATCCTAATCCGGCCAATAATCTGGACTGTTGTACCGTGTGCTGATTCACAGGGTTTAGGAAGGAAACATCCACAATGAAGAACCCCGCGGACGGGACAGTGGCGTATATACGGGAGCATTCGAATGCGATTTTAACTCTCACAAAACTCACAAAACACCGTCTTGAATGGTTGCCACGACCTATCCAAGGCCAGGTGTTAGTGGTCAGTTACTGTCATGTCCAGTTGTGTCTCTTTTACAAGCCGCATTTAACCCTTGGCAGGCCACGCTGTATGAACTAGTATAACAGCGCTTCAGTGGACGGTGATATACCCACAGTGTCGATCAGCCTCACAGTCCTCAGGCTCATAATCTCTTGGTTGAGAGCTCTTCACGCCTGTAACTCGCCATGGATACTTTTATGAGGCGCTTTAGTGCTGCGTGAGCTGCTGTTCTGCGTACAGAGTGGTCCTGGAGCCTGCCGGGCACCAATATCAAATCTAGTTCACAGATCTACCGGTGGGAAAATCGTACGCGAAGCAAATCCGATACATGCGTTCACTCTGGACTCTGGTGGTAGGTTTGGAAACCACATGGCACATAAGAGTCCTAGACGGAAAGGAATTCAATCAATTCCAGCACATATGACCTACTAACTACTATAATATGTTGTGTTTACTGTACCGCATGCATCAATCACACCTCTGAGAGCCTTTCAGAGACGACAGCTGTGGTGTACCCGTGTTATCGGACGACGACGACGATGATACGCTTTTTATTACACTGATGAAATTAAGGTGAACCGAGCCTGGACTGTACTGAGTTGACCCAGTTACAGGCATCCATTGAAGTGTATTGAACTGTGCTATATGAGACTAACACAGGGCCAACACAGGGTGAGAAGAAAGGGGATGATGCCTATTCCTGGATTGGATATTCAAGGCTGGATGAGACAATCCTACCTGTTGCTGAAAATGAAAGCAATACTTTGGGAGGAATCATGGGTGTCATCTAGTCTTTGCTCACCAGAGGCCGCTAGCGTTCTGTTAATGCAGCTTGAGCTGGTCGTCTTCACTTCCTCCTTGATGCTTCTCTGTCCACGGTGGCACCGCCCGCGGCATTCATTGCAGAAAGAACTGGTTATTTCAGGATCAATGTATTATATTTCCTACAGTATTTGATGAAGTCATTTGCAAAATGTTATCTACGTAATTCATTGAAAATAAGAATTAATCATTTCTTTAGTCATTGCTCATAAGATTGTTGCTTCTTCCGAGATCAAGCCGTTTACTTTCAAAACGTGACATCTTGTGTCACATTGTTCAATCTTTAAATGAACAATCAATAACTTGTCTGTCAATAAATATCATCTCAATAATAATTATATATATATATATATGTATAAAAACAATTGTAAAGCTAACTTTTGCTTTTAGACATTGGGTATCTTTCTTCTTCTTTTGTACACTTCTGGTAAGAAAGGCTGTGATTGGCTATAGACCGCACCATATGACGCCACCAAGCGAATGAGAGTGGTGTTCAGGGGAGACCTCCGTGTCTCTGGTCAGAAATAGGAAACGTTTTAATACTTAAATACAGTCTTATACATTTAATTTTTTTTTACGAATTTGCATGTACATACCCACCCCTACAGCTCCCTGTGACATCGTCGTGTCCTGGTTGTGAGAGAGGGTGTTGGTGGTGAACAGGTGGCACAGTGGCATCATGTTGTTTAAAAGACGTTAAAGGAACACGCCAACATTTTGGGGAAATTAGCTTATCATCTTCTCCAGAGAGAGACAAGAAGATAGATACCAGTTTCCTCTCCGAATAGCCTTCGGGGGGGAGAGGTGTTAGTTGGACAATGCCTAGGCTAACCGACACTGTCCGCTTCCATTCATTGTGCTAAGCTAGGCTAACGTGCAGCCAGATAGCTTTCTACTGAACGCACAGAGAGGAAACTGGTATCTATCTTCTTGTCTCTCTCTCTGGAGAAGACGGTAAGCTAATTTCCCCAAATGTTGGCGTGTTCCTTTAAAGCTAGATAGGGGGGGGGGGGGGGGCAGTTCCACTCGATTTCACACACTATGCATCTCCGTGGTTTGCTCAGGCTTCGCTTGCAAAAAAACATTAACACAAAACCCGATGCGTTGCCGTGGGTCTCGTCGTTCTGGAAACCTGTCAGGACACACGATGCTTTCTTTATCAGATACTTAGCGTTGTGAGGCGTGGGAGGTGAGACCACCTGGGTCTGAGGTCTATACACAGTACAGTAGAGTCATTGACCTTGTTGTTTTTTCATGTAATGACTGGGAAGGAACGTGAACGTACGCCCTTTAGATTGTGATTTCTGTGATTCATATTCCAACCACGTTCTACTGTATGTGAACAAAACCGCTCGGCGAAGCTAAATGTTTTTCTGGCGAGAGAAAGTGAAACGGACTTTTCAATATGAATGACGGAATGTTTGTTTTTTTTGCATTTTAACGAGCAAAATCAGTCATTCTAGTTTGACAGCTTGTGTATTATTTGAGTGCGAAATAGTATGTTTACATCAGTGCCAAACAGACCGTAATACACTTGATATGATTATACTAATTATAGGTCACAACATTTCTTGCTTGCAGTTCTTGTGTAAGGAGTGGTAAGAAAAAACTAAGACAAAGGATACAACTTAAAAAAGAGATTTCTGCCTTAATTTGTTCAACTGAATAGATCCAGGAACCTTCCTCTAAAGGAATCCACACTTTTTTCCGTCTAGAGTCGGGTCTATTATTACAGGACAGATTCATTTAAAAATGCCCTTCCTTTACTTTTTTTCTTGACTTTTATTTTTTATTTCCTTTCCTTTTTTCCTTTACTATTTTTTTTCTCCACGTATTGCAAAAATAATTTCTACTACACTGACTGTATTCTTGACCCTCCACTTAACAGCCATTCAATATATTATTTAGGAAACGTGAATTATTCATCCTTCTTTCAACATGCCACATACTGTAGTAAAGAGATGTACCGTACGACAGGAGTCTGTTTAGAACCCGGTCCTCCTCTCCTGACTCCTCCTCTCCTGACTCCTCCTCTCCTGACTCCTCCTCTCCTGCCTCCTCCTCTCCTGACTCCTCCTCTCCTGACTCCTCCTCTCCTGACTCCTCCTCTCCTGACTACTCCTCTCCTGACTCCTCCTCTCCTGACTCCTCCTGACTCCTTCTCTCCTGACTCCTCCTCTCCTGACTCCTCTCCTGACTCCTCCTCTCCTGACTACTCCTCTCCTGACTCCTCCTCTCCTGACTCCTCCTCTCCTGACTCCTCTCCTGACTCCTCCTCTCCTGACTCCTCCTCTCCTGACTCCTCCTGACTCCTTCTCTCCTGACTCCTCCTCTCCTGACTCCTCCTCTCCTGACTCCTCCTCTCCTGACTCCTCCTCTCCCGACTCCTCTCTTCACCTCATGCACCTCTACATGCGCTATAACTTTTCTCTTTAAATACAAATTGCATTTTTGTACAGTTCAAGTGTCTACTTCCAATTTCTATATCTGTTAATTTAACACGGTGTAACCCATCATTTAAATGTGTTAAATGTTAAATTAAATTAAATATGTTAATAAACTAAATGTTTGGATATATCTTTTTGGTGTATTTCTTTGTGTGACTAATGGTAATGGTCATGGTGTGGTGTGTTTAAAGGAACATTATGGGAAATGTGCTTACCCGTCTTCTCCAGAGTCAGACAAGAAGATAGATACCAATTCCCTCCGTGCGTTCAGTAGAAAGGTATCTGGCTGCAAGTTAGCCTAGCTTAGCACAAATGAATGGAAGCGGATACAGATCAGCTAGCCTATAGCTGTTGGCCAAAAACACCTCTCCCGGAGTTTTAAGCTAGGCTAGTGGTCCATATCCGCTTCCATTCATTTGTGCTAAGCTAGGCTAGCTTGGATAAATTTGAGTTTATCTGGACCACATATTGAACCTTATTCTCAAACATTTTCTTAAATTAAGTGTCTTTTCATTCTCGAACTTCGTAAGAACAAACCTAAGAAAGATCCCTGCAGGATTCACAAACGTGTGAACATGTGTTCTTAAACAGCCAAGTGTTCTCAGCTGCACTCCCCCGAATGAGGAATGCCACTGATTCTTAAAGGTCCACATGTCTTATAAATGGCCTTTTCCAGTGTTTAGCATTGTTTTCTAGCAATGTGGGGTTGTATCAATGGGGTCTGTGTCTCTAATTCTCATTTTGGCTAATCGGTCCAGTCTCGAGTTCACGAGATCCTCCCTCACTGAAGCCATTCTGATTTGACTCGCTCCCTGACGTCAGTAGGTGCTGCTGATCTGCATAACTAACGCCCCCTCTATGGTTGTAGCGCACTCAAACAACAGAGCGAGTGGAAATACTGACACTTCCTCAAACGGGTTGACGTGCGCGGGTGCCGACAGAGAGAATCAACAGTTCGCTCAACAACGGAGCAGTGGGAATAATGCGGAAGCGGTTTCCCTGTCCCTGACTCCCTCTCTATCTCTCCACGGTCCACCTGCATTTTACACACAATCGCAGTCGAGCCGCTCACACAGCGCACACGCGCGAACGGAGCGATGTATCCTCTCTCTCTCTCGCTCGCTCGTTCTCTCTCGTATACATGTATCACGCTGTGTGGGTGACTGTCACTCAAAGCGCTTATGGTCGGAGACCAGCCCAAAACAGCTTGAAATCTTGAAGTGGAAAAATGCTGCTTTAGAGTACTTGATTAGAAATACAAAACAATGAATAATAAAAAAATAAATAAAAACCTTACAGATGTGTTCCATAGACTCACGGGAATTGTGTAACATTGCCCAAATAGTAAAAGGAATAGCAAAACATGGGACCTTTAAATTGAACATTGAGCATTCTCGTACACTTGAATTTGCATACATAAACACCCTGCCAGCTCCTTATAAGAGCATGCAACCATGCGCACACAGAATCCACACGCAATGCGACTGATCAACATTTTATTAGATTCAAATGTATTGTCATCATACAGCACAAGTACAGTACAACAAAAAGAAGTTTGACATCCAACCAGAGTGCAAATGTAACAGTAAATTGCAATAGTAATATACAATATACAGGTGATTAAACTGGGTATATATATGAGTATTACTGAGTAATAGTGCTAATCAGATGTATGTACAGAATTGTAGTATTAATATGTACAGCGATACAGATTAAAGACACTATGTTAGTAAATCATACTGGCCAGCAACCTAACTAGTAAGAGTAGGTAAATGGTAAACCGTGCATCTATATATATAGTTATTTTATCCAAAGGGCTTTAAGACTTGTTCCTCACATTCACAGCAGAGGCAAACCATGCAAGGTGCTGCCAACCTGCTCATCAGGAGCAATTAGGGGGTGAGTGTCTTGCTCAAGGACACGCTGCCCAGGAGGAGTGGGAATCGAACCGGGAACCTTCTGATTACCAGACGACCGCTCTACCTCCTGAGCCACTGTCGCCCCGTTAGGACAGGTCTAGGTAGCCTGAAGCATCCCACTAGGTAGTAGGTACTCATCGCTCTCTGTGAAGTCTGTATGGTCGCAGTACTGGTGCTTCATCCTCCGTGCACCATCAGCAATATTTTTCAACAGCAATAGATATGCCATATTGTTTGTGTGTGTGTGTGTGTGTGTGTGTGTGTGTGTGTGTGTGTGTGTGTGTGTGTGTGTGTGTGTGTGTGTGTGTGTGTGTGTGTGCAGGCCTAGGGTGCAGACATGGCCCTTTTAAATTGTGCGATTGATCATTGATTATTGGATGGCATGGTTCAATTGACATGATTGATGTTCAAGTCCACGTGCAAGTTCAAGGTTTTATTTGTAACATGCAACATCATTCCAGTGAGATGAGCAGTGGGATGTTTCTCCACTGGCTTACAATTAGGGTGACCAGGTGTCCCCCTTTTGGTTGTACTGTCCCACCATTTGAGACCGCGTCCCACATATTGAGAGGATGTCCCTCTTTTCGAAGCAAAAAAAAAAATATCGAACACAAGACATTCCTGTCAAGTGATAAAATTTGAATATTTAAAACAGATGTTAGGTGGTAACAAGCCGGCTGCCAGTGCCAAGATGAATGTGGAGAGATATAATTCTGTATTTAATTTGTATTTATTTTGATTTAACCTTTATCTATTCGGTGAAGACGAGTTATTCTAATAAAAAAAATTACATTATCTATCTGTCCCACTTTGTCCCACCAAAATCTTACTGTTGTCCTGCTTTTGGACTTTTTGCATCTGGTCACCCTACTTACAATGTGCACACTAAGCACGGTAAAAAAAATGAATAAAACCAACTATAAAGAAATAACAATAAAGAACAAGACGGTATATGGACTATTAATACAAAATGGCAAATATATAGCCTACAGTGGCTCAGGAGGTAGAGCGGTCGTCTGGTAGTCAGAAGGTTCCCGTTTTGATTCCCACTCCTCCCTGGCAGCGTGCCGATGTGTCCTTGAGCAAGACACTTAAAAAAACCTGTTCCAAAATGACATCATGTCATAAATAAAGCTCTCCAGACTGTTTGACAAAAGTATAATTTTATTTTTCAAACGTATTCAGTGGCGGCTGGTGAATTCTTCTCCAGGGGGGGCGGCGGGGCACTATACCAAACATTTTGCAAACATGTACCGAGGTATCACAATGTCACACACACACACACACACGCGTGCACGCATTGGCGAAACCGCACACTGGGTAGCCTACTGTGCACGTCAGGACGCCCAGGTCTCTCTCTCTCTCTCTCTCTCTCTCTCTCTCGCTCTCTCTCTCGCTCTCTCTCTCTCGCTCTCTCTCTCTCTCCCACGCGCGCGCCCGTATTCAGATCCGTACAATAATAATCACAGATGTATATCTTGTCATTTGAAAACAAGTTACCATTATATTATATCCGGGTAATTATGCCCCCTGCGGCGAAATTAATTAGTATCCCCCTCTATCTCTCTTTCTCTCTCTCACACACACACACAGCATGATGTGGAATCCCAGCTATCCGTTACACAAATTAGAAGGAACTGCAAATGATCAGACCTAGTAGTATGTATATACCGAGAATAACTTCAGTATGAGTAAGACTTACATAGACTTACCATCACAAGAGTTGAAGGGGGCGAGATATTCAGCTGTACACAAGCCATAATCCACTTTTATTTTTTTTATCCACTCAAAAAGAAACTCCAGTAACAGTCCATACCATGGGCATGTTGCATCTGTCCCCGTCGTTTTAAAAAGCAGGAATGGAAAGCAACACTGCATCCAGCTAGCCATATAGCTTCTTGTTAGCCAAAGTAGCCAACACTTCTTACCACCAGCTAGAAAACGACAGAGTATTGTCTTCCTCTGTCTGTTGATTGTTTCTGAATTGAGGAGATACCAGGCTGATGAGGTCGAAACTCTTTCACTCCAGTGTTCATCTCTCAAAAGGTATTGTTTTGAGGGATTTACCTGCATTCAAGGTTGTAATGTTCTGACTCCATGCCTCCAATGATCCATGGTAGCTACTAGTAAGCTAGCAAACTCTCCGTTCTGTGTGGAGGTGGAGTGACAACACAGCAGGACCCTGCTTGCTTGGAGCGCTAGAAAAACACACCCGATTACATCATATTACATCATATTTGAACGCACTGATAGGCAAAATGTATTTGCTTGACCTATTTAATTGGCTGCGATGATACAGTGACGCGCACAGTGTGCACGCTACGTCTATGCGCCCAGCTTTAGAGGTACTCTCTATATCATATCAGACAGTGACGTCATGTGAATCACAAAACAATGATTTATATTTGATATATTAACGTTATTGTGCATTTGAAACACAAACATACTTAAAATGAGTAAATATTATTCATTTTAAACATGTTTATTTTATTTTTAGGGGTCTAAAATGAAAATAAAAAATGTTCTTCTTCTCCTGCTCTCTTTACCAGGGGGGGGGGTGGCGCCCCAGCGCCCCCTATGGGCGGGCCGCCACTGATTCAAGTATAAACATCATAACCATGTCACAACTGTGAGGGCTGGCCCAGCACTGCGCACCTCTCAGTGCCAATTACCATCACGCACCTGAGAGGAGTTTCCAATCAGCGCCTCGGGAGGACTCTTATACACTCGGGAGGACTCTTATACACTCGGGAGGACTCTTATACACTCGGGAGGACTCTTATACACTCGGGAGGACTCTTATACACTCGGGAGGACTCTTATACACAGTTTGCAGAACATTCAGTGTCGGGTCGTTTTGTCACCACCAACTCTACTGCTGTTCCCTCTCGTGTTCCTCCAGTGCGAGACGTTTCGCTTCTCCGCCGTCCCTTGGAAGTTGTTGCTGTTTTCTCTCTCTGCCTCCGTGGACCCGTGCCTCGTTTTCCACTTCAACCTTGCTCCTGGTGAGTCTTTTGGAAGACTATTTTTCTATGAACTGATATCCTCGTTGTTGTCCTGGACTCACTGCCTTCGCCCGTTTTTGTCCTTAAACACTGAAGAATTGTTGGGACTAATGACATCCTCTGTTTCTTCTTTCCTCGCGAGTGGGATAGCATAGAGCTGCAGAGCCGCAGAGTCAACCTTGCTAGAGGCAGAGCTGCAGAGCCGCAGAGTCTACTCTGCTAAGGGCAGTGCTGCAGAGCCGCAGAGTCAACTCTGCTAAGGGCAGTGCTGCAGAGCCGCAGAGTCAACTCTGCTAAGGGCAGTGCTGCAGAGCCGCAGAGCCCAACTTGGCTAAAGGACATTCCCCTCAAATGGATTAACATTATTGTTGCACATTTCTGTTTTGTGAAAATAAATACGCCCTTCGTTTTTGGCTAACTCTGAACCTGTCTGTGTCGTGCTGTTGGGGTTGCTTACAAACCATAACAACAACAGCATTTATAATGTGTATTATCATCAATACGTTAGTTTACCAATAGGTTAAAGTGTTATTAGATAGATTTTCATTCTGGATTTGATCTTGTTTACTGTAGTTCGCGAGAGGTGACCATTTTGGAACATTTGAAGCATGGGAATTGTAGTTTTTTGCAGCCATTTTGTAGAGAACATTGCTAGCTCTGGATCAGTGTTGGAATTTTTCAGAACTACACTTCCTGAAAGCCTCTATGGGGTTTCAAGCTTCATACTTGCATTTCTTTAATAACTCTTATTATTCGGGATAATAAAACACAAAACTTAACGTTATTGACATATATTGAGGCACAGTTAGTTTCTCTTCCCTATTTTTAGCATGTAGCAACAATTAGATTTGAAAATAGTTTCAAAACGGTTGCACCCTGATAAAAAAAAACTTACTGTATTTACAGTAGATTTCATTATCTGTTCTTATGCACGCCATTTGAAAGATAATATATGTATATATATAAAATGTGTGAATTGGCTATAATAAGGTAATTTATAAGCCTGCTATTCTATATTCTATAATAATATTTCAAATTGCATTGGTCCGGATGGGAGAATTCAGTACTGTATCTACAGAACCTTCTGTTTAATCATCTTCCCTTTATTAATTTCCTTAGATTTTGTGTACACATGATCTCAAGAAGGTACTGAACGAGATCAGTGGCAGTTTTTCATGTCTGGTCATTATTCGCATGGTGTTATTCACTGTCAAAGATACAAAGAAAAATCATAATTCATATTCTCCTTTGTTTCATCACAATTTAAGCAAGCCCAGTAATAGACAAAATATTTCTGACACTGGGAATACATTCACTGGGGTCCATAGATGTCCCTAGATACCAAGAATATGCAAATGGTCCTTGTAGAAGTGGAGCAATATTCTATTTACTTAGGTATGTATTTTAGGCAGATTTTCAGAAAATAGGGCTCCGGGCTTAAGAGGTTAATCACCTAACTGCTCCCGATGAGCAGGTTGGCACCTTGCATGGTCGCCTCCGCCATCGGTGTGTGAATGTGGGGAACAAAACTTGTAAAGCGCTTTATATAAAAGCTGTTAAATAAATGCATCATTTAGCATTTACATTAAAGCAATGCAATGTGCTGAGAGCAGAATGTAGATGTGTCCATTCCATTCCACTATGGTTATGGTTATGGTTATGGTTATGGTTATGGTTATGGTTAGGGTTGATGTCAGTGCCCTGGGTTTGTTCCCCACCAACGTTAAAAGTAAATTTTTTATTTTTATTTTTTTTTTAAAGTGTAGGCCTATACTGTATGCAGTATGCACTTATTTGTAATACGTACACATTGTACATTTTCCTTTTGGTCTATAAGTACTAATTTATATATTTTCTTACTTTCACAACTCAAAATATCAACAAAAAAACGTCATACTTTGAATGAAATTAGAATGGATATTTCGTCAAAGGGGAATTTAAAAAGTCACATAGGTCATCCCTGTGCCCTATAACCCCAGGCTACACCCACAGTGAGAACCGTCATGTCTGTAGTGCCATCTGGATATCAAGTCTGCTGCCGTTCCATAGACAATGAATTTGACTCTGTTATAATCACAGCACGGGCATACTTCACTCCCCCTCCTTTTCCCCTCACGTTCTCCACACGCTCCTCTTCATCCCCCTCTCCATCCACTACACACTCCTCCTCATCCTCTCCTTCTCCATCCACCCCTCCATTTACCCTTATACGACCAGCATCACTTAACTTCACGCCACCTAGCCCAGTTGCACTCCATCCCCCTAATTCACACACGGTCAGGCACCTCACTCCTCACAGCTGCACCCTATCCCCCTCTGATGAGGTGCCTACTTCTACTCCTCGACGTTGACCAGAAGTCGTTGTGGTATTAAATACCACTACCCAGGTACGACGTCTCTACCTAAAGCCCTGCTGGAATCTACCCTTTGTATTGCCTTGCTCTAACCCAGGGGTGGGCAACTTTGTATATGGTGAGGGCCACACAATTTCCACAATCAATCTGGTGGGCCGCATTGTTTATCGGCAGTCCCGCCAGTAGTACCCCATCACTCAAATAGCCCATAATAGTCACAGATGTGATAAATAAGGTATATAAACAATTATAATTTGTTGTAACTTTATTTTTATTCCATTTCAAATGCATTTAGTAATGCAATTTTAACTTTATGAATTTATAAACAGCTGAATCAATTATAATTAAGGCTTCTAATAAAATAAATGTATGAACTTAAAGCCCACTGCTCAACAAACACAAAGCAGCATTCCTGCTGCATTTCACTACAACAGTAAATCAAAAGTGCAATAATAAATGATTTTGTTAAATGTATAAACTTGTATCCTGCTACTAAACAAAACAGTATAACACTGAAATGCATGTTATGGATATGAAGCACTCAGGAATGTTTTGTTTAGTAGCAGGATAAAAGTTTATACATTTAACAAAATCATTTATTATTGCACTTTTGATTTACTGTTGTAGTGAAATGCAGCAGGAATGCTGCTTTGTGTTTGTGTTATTAGTGTTATCTGAACACTACAAAAGTAAACAAGTAAAGTGCAAGTAAAGTAAAGTGCAATACTACATGCCTCCCATTGACCCTTCATCAAATTGGCATGACATTCACCCTCGCCACACAGTGGGTCAATAATGGTTATAATAATAATAATAATAATAATAATAATAATAATGGTCCCCTCTCTACACCTCTCCATCATCCCCCCCCTCTCTACACCTCTGCATCATCTCTCCCCCCACCTCTCTACACCTCTTCATCATCTCCTTCCCCCCCTCTACACCTCTTCATCATCTCCTCCCCCCCGTCTTTAATGAGACACTTGTGGTCTCTCTTGTTGGCGCACAATAGCAGGAATGTCAACGTCAATGTTTGTGCATGCGATCTGCATCAGATGAAATAATGTTTCATCTGACAGCCTGTTTCTCTCCTTTGACTTGATGTGCTTCATGTTTGAGAAATTGCTCTCACATATGTATGTGCTCCCAAACATACTGGCCATAGAGAGGGCAAAGTCCCTGAGGAGTGGGAAGCGGGGCTCAGGTAGCAGTTTCCAAAACGAAATTCCCCTCTCATTTCTCTTTGCTTGAAAAAAAGGATCTGACTGTAGCTTGCACAGTTCAAGCTGCAACGGTGGGGGCTGCTCTGACACCGTAGCGGTGAGGGGGCCGGCAAACAGCGCTATCTGTGACTGCATGCCGTTGAAATCTTCAAACCGATCATTGAATTGCATTTGCAGTGTTTCAATGTCGCTCCTGTACTTTCCGAATGTGTCCTTATATTTGGGGTCAGCTGTGCGCATCTCTGTGCGCATTTCTTCACATGCAGAAAAGTGTGTGGACAAGTCCGGGTGGTCAGATAAAAGGCAATGTTTGAAAAGGGCAAGTTTCATCTTAAAGGCGTTCATGTGTGCATAGAGATCCGATACCGTTTGATTTCTTCCCTGCAATTGCAAATTGAGGCGATTAAGGTGCGAAGTGATATCCGTGAGGAAGGCCATGTCACAGAGAAACGCTGTATCTGAGTTTAGTGCAGTATGCGCTTGTGTCGCTCGTCAGTTGCTCATCCAAGAATGTGGGGATTTCTTTACGCAGCGCAAAAAACCTCTCCAAGCACTTCCCACGGCTCAGCCATCGGATTTCTGTGTGTAGCTGCAAGTCGCCATAATCAGTGTCCATCTCTTTCAAAAAAGAGACAAACTTTCTATGGTTTAGTGACCTGGCCTCCACGAATTAGATTGGTAACCTTGGTAACCAAATCCATATCATGGCTGTAGTCAAGCTTCTTGGCACAGAGAGCCTCCTATATCAGATAAAAAAAAATTAAAACTATTTAACGACCCTCGCATATAATTTGACTACAATCGACTCGCATTGGTCATTATTAGTGACCCACAATAGATGGAAATTATGTTAGCGAACTTACCTGATGTATAATGCAGTGCAGCATTGGACACTCAATGCCACTCTGCCTTAGAAGCCCGGCGAATCCTGTGCGTTTTCCTTTCATTGCCGGTGCTCCATCGGTAACAACAGTTTATCAAAACCCCCATATTGCTGCATGGCACTTTCAACAGCGTTGAATATGTCCACACTAGGGCTGACCCCTATTAGTCAAATAGTCGACTAATCGATCGAAAGGAGCCATAGTCGACTGCCAACTCTTCTTAGTAAAAAAAAAAAAAAAAAAAAAAAGTATAATTTTTTTTTTCTTTTTTTTTATAAATATTGGCCTGGGGCCACATGGAACGTCGGTGAGGGCCGCATGCGGCCCGCGGGCCGCCAGTTGCCCATCCCTGCTCTAACCTGTTCTCTCCTGTGCCCCAAGGGCCGCCGTCCCTGCCTGGACGTTTCCTGTCCCCGAAGAGGAACACTTGCTCAACCGCTGCAGCCCAGCAGCCCCCAAGACAAGAACAAGGACCACTTGCTCACTCGCTGCCGCCACGGCAGCCACAAGACAGAACATAACCCCGTTCTATCCCCCCCCCCAATTCCTGTGTTGCTCATTTCATTAAAACCCTTGAAAACGCTCCTATCTCCTCTCCTGTGTATTCAGCAATTGGGCTGTGTTCCAGACCACAATCTCACAGACTCTGTCAGACAGGGCCGTGCACAGGACTTTAGAGGGGCAGGTGCTCAAAGGCTGAAAAGGGCACTGGGCCTGTGCTATTTTTGGGGGCCCTTTTTGGGCGGGGAGGGGCCTTTTTATGCTTTTTGGGGTTTTTTGGTGATAAAATATTGAATATTGAACTATAATCAGTGCAGGAGCTCACTTATCCTTGAAAGACACTTTTATCACTGACTTAAAAGGCCCATACATCGCCATAAATGTTCAGGGTGGAGGGAATAAGTGCTTACCCTACAGACCCCAAGTCTGTCATTAGGACAGTAGACTCGGTTAGCACTGCTCAAAACTTACCTTTTTAAAATAGCTTTTAAATGAATTATTATCTTTATTTCATTGTCTTATTTTTCTTTATTTCTATAAATTTTACTTAAATATTTTATTATAATTTTTATTATTGTTTCATGTCGTTTTTTTATCATTTTATTTGTTCTTTTTTAATGTCAACATATTATTTTAATTATTCAAATGGACTCAAACATGTTCTGTTGTGATGTCACAGTATGATGTCATAATCAAACATTCTAGAACATTTGTGATGTCACAGTATGATGTCATAATCAAACATTCTAGAACATTTGTGTATCTATTCAACAATTCTCTCAGAAGATCTCAGATCTCAGTTGTTTCTATCAACATCTGGTTATTTGATTTGATCCCCCATCCCCTTTCCCCTAGGCGGCTTTTTACCCCCAAATAGGCCGTTATTGAAAATAAGAACTTGTTCTTAATTAACCTGCCTATTCAAATAAAGGTTTGATGATGATGATGATGATGTTTCCGGCTACTTGTCTGTAAGCTTGAATATATTCTGTAGATACAATTTAAAAATCCCTACATGGAAAAGGAAAAAATGTCCTGTACAATCCTTAATGAACTGCGTCTGGAGGGAAGGTTCTGTGATGTGGTTATTAAAGTCAACAGCACTGAGTTTAACGCCCACAAGGCAATCCTGTGTGGCTGCAGCACCTATTTCAGGTAAGTTTATCTTGGTTCAGGTTAGCTTGGTTAGTAAACAGATACTGTAACTGAGGGGTACAATTCCCTGACTGTATTGATAAGTATGGTATCATTAAACCACTACCGCTTTATGTACTTTAACTACTGGCCACACAGTACATGATATAGATATGATGAACACTTTCCCACCATGAAACCAAGTCCACACAAATGTATAAATCGAATATTTAATATATAGCAAAGGGTATATACAACGTTCACTTAATGACATTTATGATTTGAATGCACTTGTAAGGCAAATGAGTATTCGTAGGCAAATCAACATTGAATGTCCAATCTCTGGTTACGCAGGAAGCAAGTATACAACCTGGTTCTTTAGGGAACTATAGCGATGGTACTCAATGATTATAGCTGGATATACTAAAGGGGGGTCCTGCTGGTTGTAAGTCAGTAGGGGGGGGGGTTAGGAGAGCCGCTGGCGATATCCCATCTGGCCAACGATTTCTTGGGAGAATTCAGAGTGCTGAACACGGTGCCCACAGAACCTTGGTCCACAGATGAATACAGTTGGGCCCTCTTGTAGACGGTAGCTGCCGGTCCACAACGAAGAGACGTGAGGCGACCTCACTCGGGGTAGAGCGCCGTCTCACCTGGACTCCTCTCGGGGGGTAGTTCCAACACTCACCAGTGTTGGCTGTTATCCATGGCATAAATCAAAGCACCCAAAGCAAGTAGATAATCCAAGCCGGGTAGGGCTCGCCGTCGTCCGGGTAAGGTAATCCAATGTACAGGTCCACTCGTCCTAGCCCAGAACTCCTCGGATGAAAGCACCACACGTGGTCTGCTCAGCCTGGTTAAGACTCTAGATAACACGAGGAAACGATGGGGGTACTGCTCACTTTATAACTCTAACCGAACGATGCACCATACATAATAGACTATTATTAACTTAATAGAAATACGTCCCACTCGACGGTATAGTGCCAAACTATGACAATTCAACTATTAATCCACACGATGTCTCAATGCCATTCTGAGGCCAAATTGACCATACTGCACCACACGTGTATCGTGGGTGAGGCTTAACGTCTTGCCACTAGGTTGGAGGGTAAAGAACTAAGGGCTAAGGGACTAAAAGAGGAAGTTCTACTTTACTTGCGCCATATATATATGCGCTGTGAACAAATAGTACCATTCGTATTTCGCCAGACGTATTCCTACGCGGAACCGGGCTAGTAACGACATGTTCGTCGGCACGATTGAACTTGAACCAAGGGGCTTGGCTGCTGGCGCCAGGTTCTTGTCCAATGAGAGAATGAAACTATTATGGGCTGTTAGTAGACTAAAGGGATATTCAGTGTATATGTACAAGGAATATACAAGGGATATCAAACGATATACAAATACTATTAAATATATATCCATAAATAAATATATATATTCGGTTTAATCTGATCCTTCACAACAGCCGCCCCCTAATTAGTCCCACCTAATTAGCTAAGCAGAGACAGATTAACCGCACTGTCTACCACTCAAGGTCCGCTGTAAGGGTCAGTCAACTCACAAAGTCATGGGGTCATGGTCGTCATCGATAGTGTCTGGGAGTCTGGGCAGTTCTATTAGCCTCGCCACGGGTCGTGTGTAAGTTCGCCCTTGGACGAGCACCTCAGCTGCTCGGACCTTGCCATCGGCACCGGTGATCACTTTGCTTACGCGGCCAGCCGGCCACATAGCTCTGGGTAGTGACTGGTCGATAATCATGACGACTGTTCCTTCTGTCAAATTGTCTCTCTCTTTTACCCACTTCTGGCGGGTCTGTAGAGACGGTAGGTAGTGGAGTAGAAAGCTGTTCCAAAACTTGTCAGCTAGTACTTGACTGTACCTCCACATTCTTCGGCCGTTCGCTTCTTCAGGCCTGTACATGGTCTGGGGTAGCGCGGGGTCCAGCCGCCCCATCAAGAGTGTGTTGGGGGTGACTGGGTCGACATCTGCTATATCACTGGAGACGTAGCCGAGGGGCTTGGAGTTCAATACTCCCTCGATCTCCGTGAGGACTGTCATTAGGACTTCTTCCGCTACAGTCTGGGCCCCAAGCACGGCGTACAGGGCTGTCTTTATAGAACGTACTTCTCGTTCCCAGGTTCCACCGAAGTGGGGTGCGTTCGGGGGATTAAACTGGAAGTCAGTCTGGGATGGAGCGAGGTGGGTCTTAAGTTCTGGGCCCATAGCTTGGAAGCTCTCTCAGCTCTCTTTCTCCGCCTTTGAAGTTTGTCCCGTGATCAGACAACAATGTAGACGGTTTTCCTTTCCGTGATGTGAATCTTCGGAAGGCCATAAGGAATGAGTCTGTGCTCATGGTTGGAAGGAGTTCGATATGTATCGCTCTGGTGGTCATGCATTTGAATACAATACCCCACCGCTTCTCGGTTCCTCTTCCTTTCTTTATATACAACGGGCCAAAACAGTCCATGCCTGTGGAGTGGAATGGCTTGTCGCCGAGTCGGAGGCGACAGGGAGGTAGGTCAGCCATCCGGGGTATGCTGGGCTGCGCGCGCCACTTTCGGCAGTCTAGACAGGTTCGCTGGAAGCGTCGCACCGCTTCTCTTCCTTGAAGTATCCAATAGCGACGTCTGATCTCCGCGAAGACTCTCTCGGCTCCTGCGTGGTGCACATCCTCGTCGTATTTCTTTATGATCAGCTCTGTGACCTTGTGTCGGCTGTTCAAGACTATCGGGTACTTAACGTCATCCGGTAGATCGGGGGCTCTCCGCAGACGACCACCCACTCTGATGAGATTATGGGCGTCGCTCTCGGGTGCCAGGTGGAGCAATCTGCTGTCTGATGGGACGGGCTTTCCTCCCTGTAGACAGTCTAGCTCGTCAGGCGAACGAGTCTCTCTGGGCTCGTTGTAGTAGAAGAAGTTCTGCTTCTTCGTAGTCAGCTGCTGAAATGTCGGCAGTGGGCTGAATCTCTGGGTGGTGCCACAGGAATGTCTTTAGCTGCGCACTCTGTAGGGTAATGCAATCATCTATGTTGGGGTCTGTGGAGGCGACTGTGCTCAGTCCACAGAACATAGGTTTCTTGTTCTCAGCCTCCTCTTTACTCGCTTCCCGTGGGGTGGGCGTAGGCCACTCTTCTTCCGGGAGCTTGAGGAACTCTGGTCCGTCACTGTAGATGTTGCGACGGGTGAGGTCATCTAGGGACATTCCCTGGGTGATGACGTCAGCTGGGTTGTGTTTGGTGTCCACATACCGCCAGCTCGCTGTTTCTGTTAACTCTTGAATCTCGGTGACTCTGACTCCCACGAAGACTTTGTATCTGCATGAATCAGACTTGATCCATGTGAGTACTGTCGTAGAGTCTGACCACAAGATTGTTCTGTGCACCGGAATGGTGAGTTCACGTTGGATTAACGTGGCTAGATGCGCTCCTGCTAGGGCTGCGCAGAGCTCTAGACGCGGGATAGATTGTTGCTTTCGTGGGGCTATTCTTGAGCGAGCCAGGATGAAAGCAGTGTGTATCTCTCCTCCCTTCTCTTGGGCACGCAAGTAGGCCACTGATCCATAGGCTACTTCGGAGGCGTCGCTGAAGACGTGTAGATCCATCTTGCATGTCTCTGGCCTCACTGTGCGTGGGAAGTAGCTGCGGCGTATATTGACGCCTGGGAGTGAGCGGAGTTCCGTCTCCCACTCTCTCCATGTGGAGGCAAGGTGTGCGGGTATTGGGTCGTCCCAGCCCTGGTCCTTGTCCCATAGTGCTCGTACAATCATCTTTGCCCTGGTGGTGTAAGGTAGAATACATCCCAACGGGTCATATTGTCTGGCGAGTGTTCTGTACACACTCCGTCTGGTGGTCGGTATCGCCGTCGACCTTCCCTGCTCCGTGGTCAGGGGTTTGTGTCTATAGTGGAGCGAGTCTGTTTTGAAGCGCCAGACTAGTCCTAGTGTCATTTCTTGGGCTTCTCCTGGGATGGTCGCCATCCAGGTCTCGCTGCTGGCAGCCTTGTCCGCGGGGGAGAGGCTGCGCAATACGTGCGGGTCGCTGCTGGCCCACTGCCTGAGATCAAAGCCGCCTTTGATCAGGGAGGCGCGTAGCTTGAGTAGGAGAACCTCGGCTTCTTCTTGAGTCGAAACGCTTTGTAAACAGTTGTCCACGTAGAAACTGTTCTTCACACGGTGTCGGACCTCTTCATCTGCTGCTGGGTCCTCTGCGACGTGTTTCTGTAGTGCAAATGTAGCACAGCACGGGCTGCATGTGGTTCCGAAGGGGAGGACTTCCCACTGGTAGATGGCTGGGTGCTCATCTCCGATCCTCTCTCTCCATAGGAACCGCAGCAGGGGCTTGTCCTCCTCCACTAGTCTCACCTGCAGGAACATCCCTTTGATATCCCCGCTGATAGCCACCATGTCCTGGCGGAAGCGTAGTAGCACGCCTAGTAGAGAGGGGCCGAGTGTGGGGCCGGGCAAGAGCTCTTTATTCAGATTTTGGGATCCGATCTGGTAGCTGCAGTTAAACACAATGCGATCCTTGCCGTTGTGGTGGACCTTGTGGTGCGGCACGTACCATGATTCGGTCGTCTGATCGGCCTCTTTAATGTCAATCTTTGTCACGTGTCCCGCTGTGATTAGCTTCTCAATCTCAGCGCGGTACACACTCTCTTGAGCGGGGTCTTTGGCTAGGCGCCGCTCTGTGTTCAATAGATACCGCTCCGTAGCGTCTTTCTTTGCGTGAAAGGTGGGCATTCCCTCTCGCCTCAGGAGTGGAGTTGCGTATCTCATCACTCCGCCGACTGTGACTCTCTTTGTCCCTTGCTCGAGGAGGTTTATGGCGTAAATGTCTTCTTTAGAACGAATGTCTTTCTTTTCGTTCTTAAAGGGCATTGTCTCTAGTGTCCATAGCCTCTCGACATGCTGCAGGAGAGTGGTGTCTTCTTCTGTCACTCTGGAGTGGAGGCAGCTAGTGGCTGCTGTTCGGTTGAGAGATTTAGCGAGGGGGCCTTGTAGTGTCCATCCTAGGCGGGTCTCGACTGCTGCAGGACAGCCTCTGGGTCCTGTATGGACCCGGTCTATCGGGACTATGAGGTCTGCATGGTCGGAGCCTATCAGCAGGGTCGGGGTGGCGCTGTCTATGAGCGGGATAGGTAGTTGACGCAGGTGCACATATTTATCCATCAGTTTGGCGATGGGGTAGGTGTACTGTGATAGTCCTATTTCTTGGCTGGTGAAAGCATTTGTAATCCTATACCGTCGCTCTGGCTGCCCGCTTGCTGCGATAGTGAAGGAGACATTCTCGCCTTTTATCGTCTTTAAATCTCTTCTTATTGTCCGAATTGTCATTTGGTTCTCGCTCCCCCGCAGTCCCAGCTGGGCCGCAGCGGACGCGAGCAGAAGGGTCTTCTCTGACCCGTCATCAAGGACGGCGTAAGTGTCCATGACTTTATCTTGGTAGCTCAATGTTACACGGACTACCTTTAAGAGCACTTGGGCGCCGCTGCTGCTGGCGGGGTCAATGTACATGACACTTGCCTTGGTGCTGCTCGATGGTGCAGGTGCAGGCTTTCTTCTGTTACTGTCGTGTAGGACATCTAGGTGGGCTCCGTCACACCGACTGCACCTCTTCTTTAGGCGGCACTCGGCTGCCATGTGACTGCGCGCACATCGGTAACAGCGCCTGTTGGACTTTATCCATTGACTCACTTCTTCTGCATTCATCTTTGTGAACAGGTCACATTGTGACAGCCAGTGTTCCTTCTCGCAGTACGGGCACACCATCTTCCACTTCTCTTTTCTCGAGGGGGTACTGTGGTTCTTACTGCTCGGTACTGATTCTGATTGGTGCATGACAGTCACCGATCTTCTTCCATCGTTTATTCTCCTAGGTCCCTCTCTGGAGCTTGGTGTGCTCCGCACGAACGTATCCAGTCGTAGGCTGCTGACTTCTCTCGCCAGGAAGTCGGCTAGATCGAGGAGGGATGGTTCGGGACCGTTAGGATCACGGTGGTCTCTCTGCCGCCTGAAGCGCTCTTGTCTGGCGGGTGGCAGCTTCTCTAAAATCCTCTCGACGTTAGAGTTGGCGTATAGCTCGTGCATACCCTTTTCTCGTTGCGCTCCCAGCATCCCTACCAGGGACTGCACTTTTATAGACAGGTCGTCTAATGAGCGATTGTCTGTTGCTGGGGGTAGGCGGTCAATATGCCTTATCTCTTGGATTACGTAATCCCATATACGTCCATATCTCTGGTCCAGCGCTGCTAGAGCCGCGGTGTATGGGGTCGTAGAGGTGGCATAGGCTAGCGCTATATTGTGCGCTCGGGGTACTTTCAGGTGCTTCAGTAATATTGCATACTTGTGACGTTCATCAACGACATCAACCATCATTGTCTCTAAGCACATCCGGAGCTCCGTGTACTGTGCTCGATTCTCATAGGTGAAGTCTGGAAACGTCGGTGTACCAATGTATGACGCCGTGGATGGCTGATACATCGGCGAGCGTTGGGGGAAAGGCCTCCTAGGCGAGTCTCCTCTTGCGCCTCTCTGTGGGCTGGTACCGGCAGGGTACCATGGCCTGCTGGTCCAGGTGCTATTCCTCGGGGCTGGTCGTGCGTCATGCTCACCCGTGAATAGAGTCGGGGGTCTGTAGCGCAGCGCCGCGGGGGTATAGCCTGGGCTGTACTGGACCTCCTGGTCCGGTGGAGTACTGTGCTGTCGTCGGGCTTGGTTCTCCCCCTTCTCTACCTCTTCTTCTATCAGGTCCTCTAGATCCTGTAGTCGTTTATTTAGCTTCTCCGCAGTGTATGCCGCTCCTTCCTTGTAGCTGGGTCTCGCTTGGACCGGTCGGGGAAGGGGGTCTGCGGGGGGTATAGGCTTGGTCTGTTGGTCAAGTTCAGGGTCGCTTGCTCGGTTAGGGGATGCTGCCCTTGACTGTTGTCTCGACGAGTTCCTTGAACCCCTGGCGGAGGGAGAGGGTGTTGCCTTGGTGATCAGCTGCTCCATTAGCTGCGCTTGTAACTTGTCGCGCTCGGCTTGTAGTCTGTCGCGCTCGCCCTGTAGTCTGTCGCGCTCGGTTTCGCGCTGGATGAGAGCGAGGTCGCGCTCTGTTTCTCTTTGGGCACCGGCAGCGGCACGCTGGGTGTCTGCTCGATCTCTTGCCATATTCTCTTCCGTCTGAAGGCGTCTCATCTCCAGGCGTATGCGCTCTTCTTCGCTCCGTTGCTGTGTCTGGAGTCGATCGCGTTCACCCTGAAGTCGATCGCGTTCACCCTGGAGTCGATCGCGTTCGGTAGAGGCTGTCAGGCTGACGAGGAACGCCTGTGATAGCATCCTCTCCGCTTCGCTGGGGGAAGACGGTTGTAGAGGTGAGCCGCTCCTGGCTGTACTCGTTGGGGAGTCCTGGAGCTCTATCTCCTCGGCGCTCTCCTCATCTTGTTCCGTGCAGAGTTCTCTCTCTGTAGGGTTGTCTTCCTCCCGGGGCTGGTCGGGGACTACTTCTTCGGTATTGGCGGGGGGTAAAGGCATGTCAGCTCCCTCCTGGTCCCCACCGTGAGCTTGGTCAGTTACATTAGAACCCACTAGGGCCTCTGTGGTCGGGGTAACCTGGTCGTTAAGGTCAGACATAATTTTACTTTCTACTTTTACCGCGTTTACCGTCTGTAGAAGGCTAGGTAGTTGACTGACAGCGTAATCCTCTAAGTACTGAGGTGTCTGTCGTCTGCGCCGCGGGCGTTCTACGTTAGGAGGACCGTTTCGTGGAGTGTTCATCATAGGCCATTTCAATATTAATAACACTATATTAATATTACACTAGTTACCCTCCGGCTCGAAGGACCAATTGTAACTGAGGGGTACAATTCCCTGACTGTATTGATAAGTATGGTATCATTAAACCACTACCGCTTTATGTACTTTAACTACTGGCCACACAGTACATGATATAGATATGATGAACACTTTCCCACCATGAAACCAAGTCCACACAAATGTATAAATCGAATATTTAATATATAGCAAAGGGTATATACAACGTTCACTTAATGACATTTATGATTTGAATGCACTTGTAAGGCAAATGAGTATTCGTAGGCAAATCAACATTGAATGTCCAATCTCTGGTTACGCAGGAAGCAAGTATACAACCTGGTTCTTTAGGGAACTATAGCGATGGTACTCAATGATTATAGCTGGATATACTAAAGGGGGGTCCTGCTGGTTGTAAGTCAGTAGGGGGGGGGGTTAGGAGAGCCGCTGGCGATATCCCATCTGGCCAACGATTTCTTGGGAGAATTCAGAGTGCTGAACACGGTGCCCACAGAACCTTGGTCCACAGATGAATACAGTTGGGCCCTCTTGTAGACGGTAGCTGCCGGTCCACAACGAAGAGACGTGAGGCGACCTCACTCGGGGTAGAGCGCCGTCTCACCTGGACTCCTCTCGGGGGGTAGTTCCAACACTCACCAGTGTTGGCTGTTATCCATGGCATAAATCAAAGCACCCAAAGCAAGTAGATAATCCAAGCCGTGTAGGGCTCGCCGTCGTCCGGGTAAGGTAATCCAATGTACAGGTCCACTCGTCCTAGCCCAGAACTCCTCGGATGAAAGCACCACACGTGGTCTGCTCAGCCTGGTTAAGACTCTAGATAACGCGAGGAAACGATGGGGGTACTGCTCACTTTATAACTCTAACCGAACGATGCACCATACATAATAGACTATTATTAACTTAATAGAAATACGTCCCACTCGACGGTATAGTGCCAAACTATGACAATTCAACTATTAATCCACACGATGTCTCAATGCCATTCTGAGGCCAAATTGACCATACTGCACCACACGTGTATCGTGGGTGAGGCTTAACGTCTTGCCACTAGGTTGGAGGGTAAAGAACTAAGGGCTAAGGGACTAAAAGAGGAAGTTCTACTTTACTTGCGCCATATATATATGCGCTGTGAACAAATAGTACCATTCGTATTTCGCCAGACGTATTCCTACGCGGAACCGGGCTAGTAACGACATGTTCGTCGGCACGATTGAACTTGAACCAAGGGGCTTGGCTGCTGGCGCCAGGTTCTTGTCCAATGAGAGAATGAAACTATTATGGGCTGTTAGTAGACTAAAGGGATATTCAGTGTATATGTACAAGGAATATACAAGGGATATCAAACGATATACAAATACTATTAAATATATATCCATAAATAAATATATATATTCGGTTTAATCTGATCCTTCACAACAGATACCATACTGTACTTTTACTGTAAACATATACTATACTGTAATTATACTGTAAACAGATACTATACTGTACTTCTACTGTAAACAGATACTATAATTCTACAGTGAATATATATTAGTACACAGGATAGAATGTTGCTTACTGATCAGATATCTCTATACTCTGCATCCCACAGAACCCTCTTCACTTGCTGGAGCGACTCAGAGAAACCAGTCTGCACTATCCCTGGGGTGTCCCCGGGTATGATGAAGCTCATCATAGAGTACGCCTACACATGCTTTGTGCCGGTGACAGCAGAGAACGTGGAAGAGCTTCTGGTGGTTGCAGACCAGCTTCTCGTCACTGGCATAGTAGGAGCGTGCTCTGACTTCCTAGAAGGCCAGCTGTCTCTGGAAAACTGTGTCGGCATCTGGAGGTTTGTGGACATCTACTGCTGCCCTGACCTGATGCGCAAGGCCTATCTCTTCATCGTGTGCCACTTTGAGGAGATGTTGCACGTCTCACAGGAGTTTGTGGAGCTGTCCCTGCAGCAACTGGTGGACATCATCGAGAGGGATGATCTGAACATGAAGAGCGAGGAGATGGTGTCCGAGGCCGTCCTCCGTTGGATCGACCACTCCTGTGAGGAGCGTAAAACACACATCCCTTTGCTGCTGCCCAAGGTAACTAATTGTATTACTGTGCATTGCAATACATTAAAACAACACTAGGTTCCCTAGTACAGTGGTTCTCAAACATTTGGGTCCAAACTGTTCCCTAGCAACAGAAACCGTCTACAACCGCTGTCTACGTTGTACCCGCTGTCTGCTTGTCTCTTCCCAGGTTTGCATGGGCTTGATGAGGCCTGACTACTTCAGGAGCAACGTCCAGAACAACCCTGTGGTGAGGGACAGCCACGACTGCAGGCCCCTCATCCTCAGCGTCCTGAAACCCCCTGGCTCCGACAGGCTCCCAAACCCCCTGACCCGCCCACGCCTGCCCCAAGAGGTTCTATTGGCCATCGGAGGCTGGAGTGGCGGCATGGAGGCTTACGATATCCGAGCTGGTGGATGGATGGACGTGAGCGTTGAGGCGGCGAGTCTCCGGGTCGGCCACGGCACCGCTTATCTCCACGGTCTGGTCTACTGCGTCTGCGGCTGGGCCGGCGAGCATCTCAGCAGTGTGCGCAGGTTCAACCCTGTCACTCGCAGCTGGCTGCAGGCGGCTCCCATGCACTCACGCCGCTGTGACGTCAGCGTGGTCACGTTGGAGGGCTGTATCTACGCCATGGGAGGGTTCGACGGACACGTGGACCTGAACACCGCCGAGCTCTACGAGCCTGAAACCAACCAGTGGACACTGATCTCACCCATGCTGGAGCACAGGAGCGAAGCCGGTGCAGCAGCCCTCAACGGCAAGGTGGGTGGAACTGAGGAACACACATGTGGTAGATAAACCCAACGAAATGTCTTTATTGCCAAGTAAGCTTGCACATACAAGGAATTTGTCTTGGTCCTTTGGTGCATCAACATTAACAGACAATTAAAGTAGAATGAAATAAAATGGAATATATAAACTAAATTAGAATATTCTTTCTTATTACAGGTTATAACGGGGCGGAGTGGCTGTTCACAGCTGAGTGCTACAGCCCAGACACCAACCAGTGGACTCTGATCGCCCCCATGAGCAGCAGGCGTGGAGGAGTGGGAGTCGCTGCGTACGGAGGTCAAGTCTATGTGGTAGGTGCACACGGAGACAAATGCTTTATACTAGATATTTTTATAGATTTGTATCATTGGACTTGGAATGCTGCTGTGATGCCCTAATTTCCCTAAGTGGATTAATACAGTGTCTGCCTGCCTTAACCACACACTAAAACATTCCTCTCATGTGTCCTGTCCTCAGGTGGGAGGGGTAGACTGTGAAAACTACCTGCGTAGCGTGGAGGCCTACAGCCCCTTGACTGACTCCTGGCGCACCCTATCCAACATGCTCACCCCCCGCAGGAACTTTAGCATCGGGGTGTTGGATGACCTGCTCTTCGTGGCCGGAGGCTACAATAGCTACAATGGCTTCACCACCATCTTCCACGTGGAGTGCTACGACCAGAGCAGCGACAGGTGGACTGTAGCCGAGGACATGGAGATCCAGCGCAGTGGCCTAAGCTGCTGCATAATGCATGGCCTGCCTAACATGAGCCAGTACGCCGCTCCCCGTGGAGGAGGAGGAGGAGGAGCTGTGTGTATTGAGCTGTACTGTACTGTACCCATTCTGCAATCTGTTAATTAAAATGTTCAATCAATCAGTATAATATTCGTTATTTATTTTTGGTATAGTGCTTAACAAGCATAATTTAATGTTGCCCAGTTGTGGCCTGTTGAGGGGCAATATATATCAAAAGTTCCAAAACATCTATTGTGTTTGTATTTGTATGATCCACTATATAAACATAGTAATTATAATATCTACATACATGGCATTTGATTGGAGGCTAGTCTCACTTTGTCCCACAGCAACATTAACACTTTAATCGCCGGGGTTAAATTCATAATTTACCATCCCTCGCCAGCCCTATTTAACATGGAGAAGTTCCCCTTCTTTGCAGGGCTATAACTTTTTAAATTCTATTGCTAAATTGCCATTATTATGGCCCATTCAATGTCCTATATGTATTGTTCAGGGTGTAGCAACGTTAAACTTTTTCATTCACATATTCATACTAAAATATGGTCTAAAGTATAAGTATGTTTTTATCGTTTTCTGCAGCTTTCTTCAGAACGTGATTTATAGCCCTAAATGCATTATATTGATGATCAAATACAGTTTGGTAGGAATCTGTGCGAGATAACAAATTTCAAATGGACGTGCTTCTAGAAGTTTCTACGTATCATCTGATGATGACCGGATGGGCGGGGGATCGTTTATAATTCCGTGGGCAGCGTTAGATGATTCATCCAGAGTGGGTCATATGTTCATCAGAGCAGTTAGTAAAGAACACGTTAGAATATAACGCTGAATCTTACCGTGGCTTCCTTGCGCCGCTGGCAGATGAGCGTGGAACAGAATTGTTTCTATTATGGGATGTAGAAATGCTCGATCCATTTCCAGGTTGTATAATAGTATATACGTCCAAATCATGTTGTTTTTTCGAGTTATTTGCACCGATCGATGTTCACTGTATCAAGACGGAGTCTCTCTAACGATAGCGAGTGGCCGGACCACATATGGATGAGCACTACCGGTTCAAAGGTTAATTTCCGGTTGGCGATCTGCCGATCGGCCACCAGATGGCGCTCTTGAACCGCTAGAGAGTTGAGACGAGATCAGCAGTGTGTCTCAGGGCTCCGGAAAGGAAATATGATTTCGATGACAGATTTTTGAAATATTGACATCAAAGACGAGTTACGGCGTCTTCGGCAGAATGAGCATGGCTAGGAAAGACGAGTTCCGGCGTTTTCGGCGATTAAAGTGTTAAAATAGTTTAGATTTGTGTATGTTGTTTATGTAAACAATTTACTTGAAAGTAACGCAATAGTTACTTTCTGAAGTAACTAGTTACTTTTATCATTTGTAACTGAGTATGTAATTTAGTTACTTTTTGGAAGAAGTAACTAGTAACTGCAACTAGTTACTTTCTAAAAGTAACTTGCCCAACACTGGTGACATCACAACGGAACATGTTTGAGTGCCATTTGAATAATTTAAATAATATGTTGACATTAAAAAATAACAAATAAAATGATAAAAAAAAACTACATAAAACAATGATACAAATTATAATAAAATATTTAAGTACAATTTATAGAAATAAAGAAAAATAAGACAATGAAATAAAGATAATAATTCATTTAAAAGCTATTTTAAAAAGGTACGTTTTGAGCAGTGCCAACCGAGTCTGCTGTCCTAGCAGACTTGGGGTCTGTAGGGTAAGCACTTATTCCCTCTGCCCTGAACCTTTATGGAGATGTATGGGCCTTTTAAGTCAGTGATAAAAGTGTCTTTCAAGGATAAGTGAGATCCTGCACTGATTATTATAGTTCAATATTCAATTTTTGATCACCAAAACCCCCAAAAAGCATAAAAGGGCCCCTCCCCGCCCAAAAAGGGCCCCCAAAAATAGCACAGGCCCAGTGCCCTTTTCAGCCTTTGAGCACCTGCCCCTCTAAAGTCCTGTGCACGTCCCTGCTGTGTAGCGCATTAACACATATTGGTGCTTTCAGTTCGTGCCGACATTGAGTTGATGACCGGTTATTACCTTGGATGCCAGAATCATCAGTAATTTCTTGCATTGTTAACTAGCTAACGTTTGATATATTGGTTGATGTATATTTCCTGAGATAGCTGGTATATTTTAAATACAGGCTTCACTAGAACTGGCACCAAAGTCTGGCACCAATCGGGTCATAGAACACTGGTATTCTGACGTAATGACCTTTCCTCCGTTTATAGTTTCCTTGGATGCATTTAAGGTCTTCCTTTCATCTCCACTTCCATTTGCCTTGAGAACACAAGTACAACTAAAACATACATAGAAGTGTCCTTTTTAATAATAACTTGGTAAAATGTTTTAACTTGGTGTTAGTTGCGTTGCGAGGAGATTCCTTATGTCACTTGACAGCCTGATAATGAATACGCTTTGATCAATAGCCTCTTTCAAAAGCCTTTTCCCCATCACGAGAAAGGTGTAGTCATAGTATTTCATCTCAAGACACAGTGCCGTCTGGGAGAAATGCGAGGCCCTGTGCGAGTACCAAACGCGAGGCCCCCCCCCCCCAAAGGCGCAAAAAAAATATATTATTATTATTATTATTGTTACAAAGGATCAGATTAAACCGAATATATATATTTATTGATTGATATATATTGCATAGTATTTGTATATCGTTTGATATCCCTTGTATATTCCTTGTACATATACACGGAATGTCCCTTTAGCCTAGTGCAGACCATAATATTTCATTCTCCTATTGGACAGCGGTCCACAGGCGCCGGGGCCATGCCTCCGGAGTCAGGTTCAAAGTCACCGTCAAGACATGTCTGTGCATGCCCGGCCTTGCCCAGGGCTACGAGACAGAAATGAGGTTGGCACTAGTTTGTTCGCCGTGCATATAAATATGGCGCAGGTGAATACAGAAGCACTTAGTCAGAAGTCAGAGTTACCCAATAAGTTGAAGCCTCACCCATGATACTCCGTGCGGTGAAGTATGGCCTGTTTGGCCCCAGAATAGAGCATTGAGACCGCGTGCGAATTAATAACTGAATTGTCAGAGTTTGGCGCTATACCGTCGAGTGCGACATATTTCTATTAAGTCAGTAATAGTCTATTTGTGTATAGTGTATCGTGCGGCTAAAGTTCTACAGTGACCAGCATCACCAACGCTTCCTCGTACCAGCTAGAGTGCTTATCCAGGCTGGGCTGCTTTCATGGCGCTTTCACCCGAGGAGACCTAGACGAGAACCGTGTGGACATGTACACTGGATTAATCTACCCGACGACTACATAGCCCTTTGCGGCTGGATTATATTTGTTTTGGTCCTGTGATTTATGGAGCGGAGAATCGCCGACGCCTACACGTGTGGGATTTACCCTGTGAGGAGCCAGGTCGAGTCGGCGCCTCAGAGAGCCTGAGGCCGGCTAGCTTTCTTCACTGTGGAGCTACAGTCTACGGAGAACAGCTGTATTCGTCTGTGGATCAAGAGACTATTGCACCGTCTCCTGTACTTGGAGTCTCCTTAGTCATCGTTGACCAGACTCTCTACTACCGACAGATCCTCTACCCCTGCTGGCTTACAACCGGGGGGACCCTTCCAGTATCTCCCGCTATATATTACTAGTGTACCATAGATATAATTCCCTAAGATTCAGGTTGTATAATTACCTCCTGCGTAACCAGAGAATGGACATTCATTATTGATTTGCTTACGCATATTCCTTTGCCTTATAAGCGCATCCAAAGTAAAATAGAAGTATATTATGTACCTTTTGCTGCAATAAATACTTGATTATTACTTTGTGTGGAACCGATTTCATTGTGGGAAGTGTTCATCATACTTATATATCATGTACTGTATGGCCAGTAATTAAAGTACATAAAGCGGTAGTGGTTTAATAATACCATACTTATCAATACAGTCAGGGAATTGTACCCCTCAGTTACAATTATTATTATTATTATTATTAGATTATTATAAAAAAAATGTATACAGCCAATGTGACGGATCATACTGGGTCTGCGTTGTGTTTGATGTTAAATGAGAATGTCCCGAGGGGGAGTCGAACAGGGGGCTCCCGCGTCCGCATGCGACGACAAAGGCCGCTGCACTAAGAAGGGAATTCACTCCTAACTACCGTTCCTATGCGTCTGTTAACCCTGTTATGAGGAAGTGAGTTTAACTTACCAGCCCGCACTGCCACAGTCACCCGTCAACACACCTGTTTCAGTGACTGTGGCCATACCCACGGACTTCCCCGTTACACTCACCTCCCTAAACTCACGCCCCTCAGGACATCCGGGTCACTGGGCACCACTGTGACGGATCATACTGGGTCTGCGTTGTGTTTGATGTTAAATGAGAATGTCCCGAGGGGGAGTCGAACAGGGGGCTCCCGCGTCCGCATGCGACGACAAAGGCCGCTGCACTAAGAAGGGAATTCACTCCTAACTACCGTTCCTATGCGTCTGTTAACCCTGTTATGAGGAAGTGAGTTTAACTTACCAGCCCGCACTGCCACAGTCACCCGTCAACACACCTGTTTCAGTGACTGTGGCCATACCCACGGACTTCCCCGTTACACTCACCTCCCTAAACTCACGCCCCTCAGGACATCCGGGTCACTGGGCACCACTGTGACGGATCATACTGGGTCTGCGTTGTGTTTGATGTTAAATGAGAATATCCCGAGGGGGAGTCGAACAGGGGGCTCCCGCGTCCGCGGGCGACGACACAGGCCGCTGCACTAAGAAGTGAATTCACTCCTAACTACCGTTCCTATGCGTCTGTTAACCCTGTTATGAGGAAGTGAGTTTAACTTACCAGCCCGCACTGCCACAGTCACCCGTCAACACACCTGTTTCAGTGACTGTGGCCATACCCACGGACTTCCCCGTTACACCAACATACTCCTAAACAATAGCGCTGCCCGAGGCTGGGCACACAGATACAGTCAACATATTCTTAAATAGTAGCGCTGCCCGAGGCTGGGCACATGACACAGTCAACGCATTCCCAAATAATAGCACTGCCCGAGGCTGGGCATATGATACAGTCAACGCATCCTTAAATAATAGCACTGCCCGAGGCTTAGTGGCAATGCACCTGCACAGTCGCACACCCGGCAGCAACAGGGAAAATGCACAAAACACCCCCGGAACCTGACAAACAAGCCCAAAGCCAGATAGGTAGATATAGAGAGAGAAAGAGAGAGAGAGATAGAGAGAGAGAAAGAGAGAGATATAGATAGAGAGAGGGAGAGAGAGCGAGATAGAGAGAGAGTGATAGAGAGAGCGAGAGAGAGAGAGCAAGAGAGACAGAGAGAGAGAGCAAGAGAGAGAGAGAGCGAGAGAGAGAGAGCAAGAGAGAGAGAGAGCGAGAGAGAGAGCGCGAGAGAGCAAGAGAGCAAGAGAGAGAGAGCAAGAGAGAGAGCGCGAGAGAGAGAGAGAGCGCGAGAGAGAGAGCGAGAGAGAGAGAGAGAGCGCGAGAGAGAGAGATCCACGGCGGGAACAGAGCAGACCGCACCAAAAACTCACCCTAACGCAGAGTCAGGTCCAAGAGGAAGGAGACGACCGTGGAGAAAGTTCACCAGTCCCATCATGATATTGTCCCCCCCCGTTGGGATGATCCCGGGAGTCTGCTCCCAGTCCATCCGCCACACGTTAGCACCCGACAACATAGCCAATGCTAGCTAGCTAGCGTTAGCTAACGCTAGTTAGCTGTCCCTGCACCCAGCCAAGCTACTAGCCGACATAGCTATAGCCTGACTGAAGGTTCCAACACGCAACAACTTTCATCCTCAGTCCATCCGCCGAACATCCTCCCCGTCCCGGCACAACCCAATCACCACACCCGGCACCGACAAGCCCACAGCACGCGGCGCCATCTCCTCCGCTCCGATGCTGCACATCTGGTTCTCTTGGCCAATACATCCACTCGCTCCAGTGGACAGCGCCGAATAGACCCTGTACCTGGCTGTACCACCTCCCCTCGTGGATAATACCGGTCTTCTTCACATCTCTCTACCGACTACCAGACCGACGCCAACCAGCTCCCCCTAGTGTTAGTCCTCCCACCCCACGATGCTTTGCATAAAAGTAATTGAATGAAACCAATAGTATATCTGCAGAGCCGCAGAGCCCGGAATACTATTCTACAAATGTGTCTAATGTGAAATATATAAGCATGTAAGCAAAACTAGATTTTAGGTCTGTGATGGAAAGTGATTGTTAACATTCTATTTATTTTTATTTTTATCCTGAATATCCTGGCTTCCCCTTCTACACGTCACTTGTCTAATTATGCTTTCTTGTCATCCTATTCAGACGGCGTCCACGTACTGAAAGCAGCCCCCCCCCCCCCCCCCCCCCAACCCTCATGTCAAAATGCCACATTCCCGGAGCTTAGCCTTTTAGAGGACTGAGGAAGAATTTTCCCCAGGGATTCCCTATTGGCTCAAAATATCTGGGTTTTCGATTCCTCCCGGAATGTCTCTTTCCCAGAAAATTACATCTACCCCTATCGGGCAAGTGCTCAGCTCCCCCACTGAGGCCACTCCACCAAGTGGAGTCTATCACGGGCCGATGTGATCTCATCCCCCCCCGGAGGCCGCTCCGTCAGGAGGCTCTTAAGGCGAACGGAGTCAGGTCCCCGTTTCAGAGGCTACTCTAACAGTTAGAGACAGTGCTCTTTTAAGGTCCACTTTCAGAGGCTACTCTAACAGTTAGAGACAAGCGCTCTTGTAAAAGGTCCACTTTCAGAGGCTACTCGAACGGTTAGAGACAGCGCTCTTGTGAAAGGTCCTCTTTCAGAGGCTATTCTAACGGTTAGAGACTGGTTGTGAAATGTCCCCTTTCCTTTCCAGCAGCAGGCTGTTGCATTGCTGCTAATAAACTATCGATTTCTATAGAATCTGTTAAACGTATCCTTTTGTGTCTGTTATCATGTGTGTGGGTTGAACTGGGGCAATACTACACAGGTTTGCTGCTCAGAGCCTACAGGATTCAGCTCTCTGGCCCATGTTTACAATGTGGAAATGCCAGTGTCAGTGAACCTATTGTTGTTGTTCAAGTTCAAGTTTTGCTTTATTTGTCACATGTACATAACAGTGAAATGCTTGGTTCTGTATGAGCCCCCTGAGAATGTGCTTCATACAGTAAAAAGGTAAAACATAATAAAGACCAAACACAAAATGCAAACAATGAGGTACAAAATGCAAACCTTTTCAAATGCAAAAATGAGGTATGGATGCAGAAATCTTTTGTAATAAATAGATAAAAAAATATATGGTGTAAAACGGTGTTTACAAAGTGTTGCTCTACCTATGTGTAGCAGGGTGGATTATCCCTGCTTTGTGGGAACAGTTGCTGGCAGTCACAAGGTAGCTGGACGCAGTAGAGCTCCGCCTGACTGCACCCTCGTCTTTGGGCCTGGAGCGTCAAACTGGGGCCTGGTAGTGGGAGTGAATGGGGCCCGGGATTTACCAACCTGGTTTGGTACTCTGGTCTTCCTCGCCTCTCCGGGGCGGTCAGCAGTACTCCCCAACTCGCTCTCACTTCCCTCAATACCGCCGTTAACCCTCCCACACCTAGTGACTGATATGCCTAAATAGATTCGTTTCTCCCGCAAGCAGTACCCTCCCTCGACGACCACTAGAGACCTTAATGACTGGAAGGAGAAAGGGTTAAATAATAATAATATTACCCGCATCAAAAAGGGTTAGGGTTAGACTCAATAATGGACACGCACACACAAAATTCCCGTCTTAGTTCGTTTAGTGTTACTTATACTGGGCAGTGACAAGTATTACTGGCAGTGAGTCAAATGGCATATACTATCATTATTCCTAATTACTAATAATTATAATAATAACACATATAACACTTATACAATAATACCTTCCTCTAAGGCTTTACATATTACGGCAGCATTAATGTACCCCAGGAAGAAACAGCTTTAACGAGACGGGAAATTAAGAGGCATGACCATACACGTTATTACACTCAAAAGAAATGAAAAGGTGGGCCCACTTTACCAAAACAAAAGTCCTAAGCTAATGCCGGCATGTAATGTTTATGGGGTACCCCTATGAACTGTAGTTAGCAACATTAGCTTCACCCGTAGGCCGCATCACACTGTGTACTCATAGCTGTCAACATAGGGAGGAGACAAAACGTGTACATGTTAGCCCCGCCCCTTCCCCCAGCCCCGCCCCCTCCCAATGGAGCTGCCGCTTGCCATCTGCTGGTCAAAACCTGTATGTACCCAGCCATTCGTTTAAGGGTAAACTGTAAATCTTTTTTTCACAGGAAATGCACTGTATTATTTTACAGATTACTTTTGTGTTCCTACTTTAAGTGTAAATGCTATAAAAATACAGTAAATTACCTTTTATCAAAATATTAACCATTAAATAAAGGTTGTAATCTGTAAATGTATTTGGTTTTACTGTAAATGTTATGATGAATTGAAGATGGGGGAAGAAGTCCTTCTCTGCTAAAAACAAGCCATTGTAATTGATTTGCTCCCACCTTGTGGTGAAAACGGAATTCCCTATTTTTTTTTTTGACCAAATCTTTTTATTTTCATATTTTCAAACAAGAAACAACACAGCACAATAATGACAATATTACATAACAGACATCCAAGAACACAAACTAACACAACAATGACTAGACAATAAATTAGACCTATTATATATCGGATACACAACCAGTCAATACAAGTTGTCACAAATAAAAAGGATAACAAAATAAAATCTTTACTATAAAAAGTGCTTACCGAGCCCCCTCCACCTCCAGGTCCAGCAACCGCAAGCCACGGAGGACCCACAGCCCGGCCCCCCCGCGAGCCAAAGCACCACGCCTCTTTAGCGCCTCGACCCGCAGAGACCCCGAACCACGGCCCACCCCAGCCAGAGCCCATGATCACCAGACCCAGATCAGAAGGGGGTCAGAAAATATACATAGGACCAATATTGAATGAAAAATAATAAACAAAACAAAATTAAAAATACAAAAACACCATAACCATCAACATACATGAATATTTGCTCTATCTCCCCCCCCCCCCCCTCAGGACCCCAACGTGAGCCATCAATATAATACCTTATCCAGTACTTTCAGTACTTTCCAGAGTCATATGTGTTCTTTTAGTTTTTCCACCACGGCCCACCAGACCGCAATATTGGCCTAATTTTTTATCAAATATTTCTTAACATGAAAACAAGACAACACAATACAATAACCATAATAACAATACACAAAACTTCACAGGGAGATAACAGAGCAATAATAATAAAAGAAATAACAATTTATAAAAACAGAGTACAACATTTTAATTTAAAGGGGTACTATCTTACAATTGGCCTTTCCCAGTATTCAGTACCGTTTCCCGGCCGTGTGGCTCTATATCAATAAGACTTATGTCTCTAATTCTCATATTGTCGCACTCTTCCAATTCCCCTCACAACCCTCACCCTCACCAATCTGAGTCATCTCAAAACGTGCATATCAGTGATGTCAGAGATTCCCAGCTGCATAACAATGTGGCAATTGTCACCAGGCCACACAGTGGTTGGAGCCCAGCCTCAAAACGGCTTAAGATCCTGAGGTAGAAAAAACGCTGCCCCTGAGTACCCGACCAGAAATACAAAACAATGAACCTTTTCGAAAAACAAAAACCTACAGAGTGTTCCATAGACTCACAGGAACCGTGCAAAAGTGCCCAAACAGTGAAGAAATAGCAAAATAGCAAAATAGCTCCCCCCCAATAAAATTCCCCCAGTTATTCCCCCAGTTAAAGTTAAGAAGGACAAGACAAAAGACAAGACAGACAAGACATTTCCTCCTCCCCCTCCCACGAGACCGCCGGACTCCCCCGAACAAGCACCTCAACCCCGCTCAGCCGCACACGGCGGTCCTGACCTTCTCAGCTGTTGCAAACCACAGGTCAATACCAGCCTGCCCCACCCCAATCACCCGCGCCGTGGATATCTCAAGATAAATCACATCCAACAGTGTTAGGGACCAGTTAATCACTGTGAGCTTCTCAGGCTCCTTCCATCTCAATGCTATTAGCTTCTTCGCTGCTGTGACGCCCGCTAGGACAACCCTTTTTAGTTGTACGGACGCGGGTAGTGTCGTTATATCGTTCAGGAGAAGCGTAACAGCTGTGAATGGGATAGTTAAGCCACACAAATCTGAAAGTTTGTCCGTTATTGACCTCCAGAAGCGGGCCACGGAATTCCCTCATTTATACATCTATTGCACTCTTCCACATCCAGACACTCACATCACATCTTAACTGTAAACAATCATTCTTCACATACCACGAGAGATAAACATATTTCTTCATTCATATCAACACTACCCACTTTCAAAACCTCCCTCAAGGGACACCTACGGGAGACTGCAATTCAACACTGGCCCCTGTAAATATCCTAACCCAACCCCCTCCAATGTACAGTCATTTACCTAGTATGGTTGTCAATAGTCCAATGTACAATTTTGTTTGTTTGTACAGTGTCTCCCCCCCCCCCCTCAATGTACAGTTTTGCTTGTTTATACAGTGTGCCCCCCCCCCCCCAACCACCTCCAATGTAAATTACCCAGTATGGTTGTCAATGTCCCAACGTACCCAACCCCCCCCCACCCAACCTCCTCCAATGTACAGTTTCTACGTCAAATGTATATACTCCCTTTTCTTGACTCCTTCTGTATCACAAACAGTACTGTATTTGCAAATCTGGTATGTCATAAATGTATAGATGTAGCAGTACTGACTATCTGTATGTCATGTATGTCATATATGTCCTGATGAATTGAAAATGGGGGACCCTGATGTAAACAAGACGAAAGTCTTTCTCTGGTCTGCATCCCCTTAACAATTGTGTGTATTGAGCTGTACTGTATTGTACCCATTCTGCAATCTGTTAATAAAGTTTTCAATCAATCAATCAATCAATCAACAGTCACAAAACATTCATCCAAACTTTATCTGACTTGCTTTCACGCAAACCAGTGCAGCACATCACTATTCTGCTGACGTCATTCATTCATCTAAGCCAATGGGAGGTCACATTGTTCAGTCATACCAGGCACACAGACCAATGAGAGACGTCGATATTCAACCAAACTCCCCCGTGATCCAAAACAGGAAGTAAAAAACGTTACTTCTTATCGGCAACCTTCCTCATTATATGCCAAACCAGCTCGATTTAAAAAAAATCTGCTTTCACAGTTACATTCACACCTCTCACCCAACCTTAGTTCATGTCATTAATCCTTACGTAAACCACTTCCCCGCACGTAAATTGAATCTAACGTCACACGTTAAGCCAAAACCGAAGATTTTTCGTCCGCCATCCCGTTTTAAACAGCGTAAATATGACATTTCTCTTCGTTTTTAAAGCAATCAATTCATATTCGCCAACTCATACACATCATAGCTGGTATCCCTCCGTTTTTAATAACAATCCGACCGTCGCAACATATTCTAAACACATAATATTCGCTGACGTCCTGTTTTCCACCGTGTGAGAAGACATTGAAATCAGCTCGGCATACTTTACACTGCTGCCAGTGTAAAAATTAATAAGTACAAAATACGTGCCAATTCGTGAACCGTGAACAGGGCGTGAAGAAGGTTAAAAAAACAGGAGAATCCCGGGAAAAACGGTAGGGTTGACAGCTATGTGTGTACTGTGCAATAAGATCCTGAGCACCGAAGCTCTAATGTACTCAACCAAGATGGCGGCCTCGCCGCGCCACCACTGTCCGGGTGGTAAGATGGCGTTGAACGCTCTCGTCACGGGCGCTAGCAAGCGGGGTGGGGCAGAGGGAGCAGTAGCGGGCTGAGCACCTCACTGGAGGGGATATCGTTAACATAAGCCAACACTTGGCTATACCGCTTGTCTTCTAGGATAACTCGTAGTATCACTAGGGTTGTTCAGTGGGGACATGCAACACGCTACTACGCTTATATTTCTAGTATAACCCGTAATATACTCAAGTTCAATACGTTCACCCGTGTGGTCCACAACGGGGCTCTGTCAAGACACGACCGACCAGATCCAAGTCCAATGTCGAAGAGGCTGGCTCGCCTCACTTCCGTTCCCGTTGACTTGCTTCTCCTGCTGTGTCTCTCTCGTGCGCTCCGCCTGCCACCGCCGCCCCCTGCTGGTACCGCCAACTAGCCCCACAGGAAGCACTGGGTGGAAAGAATATGATTCAGTTCACTGTTTATAATCCATATTCCAGCCGGTGAGAGAAGGAGAAACCTGCGTCATTGTTCGAGGGAATATCAATGGAAACTAGTTAATATGTCTTTGTGCACAAAGGGGAGATAAAAGGCAAGTCAGCACTTCTGAATAATAGCCACATATTCAGGGTGCTACATATGCATTACAAATGTGTTATTGTCCATCGAAATAAGCCTGTTTGTAATAGACTTATGCGAGGTGTCAATGAACTTCAAGTTTTAAAGGTGTATTACACCAAATAGTGTAATAGCATGTAACAAGTCCAACGCACTCTGGCCCAGTTTATAACACGACAGCTTTGGTGCCCAACAGCAGGGGACAGTACAAGCAAGCGTTTCACCTGGGCCGTTTTCATTCATTCATTCTGTTGACAGAGTCAGCTATGGGGGGACAATAATATGTTCATGAGGCATGGTTTCTCTCTTTAGCCATTAAACGGCGTGGTTTATTTCACATTGGTACACAGCAGTACATGAGAGTCCTTCTCCTATGAGAGCGACGGTGGAAGAGACAGAGGGGGGGTCGACATCTCCTTTTATACCTCTATACCTGGCGGCAGCATTAGCAGCTCCGCCTATAGCGCCCTCTTGTGGAAACAGTTAGACATAGTTAGACAGTTACTTGCAATCATACATAACATCTAACTTTAACACTCCCACTTATGGTTGTCTAGTACACTGTACAACTTCTTCAAAAACAATTTACAAAGAAAATAATACAGTTCAGAGCATCAAAAAGGATATGGCAGTCAATACTACATAACAGTCAATATTTACACACCAAACATGACCTCTGCAAATCTTCTCAATTTCAGTTTGGAAACAGGCTTTGTCATAGCGTCTGCAACCATGTCGTCTGTTGGACAATAAATCAGTGTCATTCTTTCTTCTCTGATGACAGATCTGATGAAATGATATTTTATATCCACATGTTTACACCTCTGTTGGCACACAGGGTTTCTAGCAATCGCAATGGTTCAATGGTTGTCTTCATAAACAATAGTTTTCTTATATACATAGGTATCCATTCCTTCGAGCAGTTGTTCTAGATCAGCGGTTCCCAAACTTTTTTGGCCGTGCACCCCCTGTCACCTCGCGACCTAGCTGACGCACCCCCCAATGGGTTTCTGTTAGAAAAAATTGTTGCTGGTCTCCGTGCACAGATTACATTTTTTATTTTATCTCTTCCCATGGTGACTATGGATAGGGAATTTCCTTATTTAATTAAAATGTTCACAACAACATGGATGCATGTACTCTGCCAGCATGTTTAATATCCATGATACTAAAGGTTTGACTAAGATTTGTATGGAATTTTATTGTAAAAAAAGAAATATATATATATATTTTTTTTTTACCACCATTAGCCTTTTCATGTCACGCACCACCTAGAGGGCGCTCACGCACCACAAGGGGTGCGCGCACCACAGTTTGGGAACCACTGTTCTAGATAAATACATTCCTGTATTGTCATAGCTAGAGCCATGTATTCGGCCTCACAAGTTGATAGTGCCACTGTGGGCTGCTTCTTTGTTTTCCACGAAACCAGTGAGCTGTTTGTGTTCAAACTCACACAATACCCTGTGGTACTTCTTCTGTCTGTGGTGTCTGCTGCCCAGTCTGCATCACTGTAGGCTTTAATCCCTAAGCCCTCGCTGCTCTTTCTGAAACAAAGGTGTTTATCTGCTGTACCTTTGAGATAATGAAAAACATGTTTAGCTGTAATCCAGTGCTCATCTGTGGGGTCAGCAAAATGCTGTGACAATTTACTCACTACAAAACATAGGTCAGGTCGAGTACATGTTGTCAAATAAATGAGGCTACCTACAGCTTCTCTGTACATTTTTACATCTGTCAATTTCTGAGCATCCTCTTGGTAGTCTAGCTTTTGATCACATGGTGTTTCCCTTGTTCTACATTCTTGCATGTCAAAACGTTTCAGGATCTTTTCCACATAATTAAATCATCCACCTCTGTATTTAAACATAGAATCCACTCCTGTATTTAAACATAGAATCCACTCCTGTATTTAAACATGGAATCCACTCCGGTATTTAAACCTGTAGTCCACTCCGGTATTTAAACATGTAGTCCACTCCGAAGAGTACCCTCCTTCTGTATTAAAACATCTAGCTACGAACCTGGCTTTGTACTTGTTGTGGCCTTCAATACCCTCCTTGATTGAGTACACCCATTTTCCTCCCACTGTCTGTCTGCCCTCTGGTAACTTGGTTAGAGTAAAGGTGTGGTTGTCCTTTAGGGACCTCATCTCCTCATCCATTGCTCTCTCCCATTTGCTTGATTCAGGGGACACTATGGCACTCCACTTACTACTCTGTAGCAGTAATCAATGCTGGTAAGTGTACTGTCATCCTCATCACTTTCTCTCCGGGCATAGTCTGTCAGATACTTTGGGGGTTTGTGTTCCCGTGAGGGATACCTCCCACTGCTTGGGGCACGTGACGTCACCCTCGGGTGGTCCTCGTCATTGTCCTCTGGGGGTTGCTGACTGTCTGTCTGCACGACCGTGCTAAGTACACTAGGCTGAGGTGTCTCTGTTTCTTCACACCTTACTCTGGAGTCCAGCTCTGGCTCCTCTGTCTGTGTCTCGTTCTCACATGTTGTCTTTGTGACAAATTTGACTAGCCTGTGTTTCTGCACTTTACCTTTACCGGGATAATAGACTAGGAAAGCAGGACTTCCTTTGTCGTGCCCTACAAAGAGTCCTTTTTCACATCTGGACTCGAGCTTTCCTCTGTCCTGCTGGTAAGCATAACACACTGATCCAAATTGGTGCATTCTAGCTAGATTACACTTCTTTCCTGTCAGTGCTGTATACGGGGTGGTGCCCGTGTGCTTATTAAAGCACCTGTTTCTGGTGTAGGCGGCTTCTTGTACCGCATAATGCCATAGGCTCTTAGGTAGGTCACCAGCTATTAGCTTACACCTAGCCATTTCGAAAAGAGTACGTCCTTCCAGTGGCGGTTGGAATGCCCCACGGGCCCCGAGGCGAGATTGACAGCTCGGGCCCCCCCCCCCCCCCCCCCCGATATTTATTGTATTATTAAAAAAAAAAATAAAAAAAAAAAAAATAATCCAACATGAAACAAAACATATCACAATACAATAATAATACGTCAAATGTATATACTCTCTTTTCTGGACTCTTTTCGTATCACAAACAGTACTGTATTTGCAAATCTGGTATGTCATGTATAGATGTAGCACTACTGTCTATCTGTATGTCATTATGTTATAATGAATTGAAAATGGGGGACCCTGATGTAAACAAGACGAAAGTGTTTCTCTGGTCTGCATCCCCTTAACAATTGAATGTATTGAGCTGTACTGTATTGTACCCATTCTGCAATCTGTTAAATAAAGTTTTCATTCATTCACCATGACATGTTTAGGTATTTGGCCAGATCCAGCTTGTCTGTGATGAGAGTGTTTTCTGTCTTTATGATTGACTATCATCATTAGATATTTCAGTTTCGTTATTACAGTAGCTGGCTAACAGTACGTTAGTTGACTAATACCAGAGTCAGAATTGGGTAATATGCCGACTACTGGCAGTGATGCGACCTATGTTACCACATAACTTTTGTCATCTCTGGTACTATGCAGTGCACTATGCAAAACGGCAAAGAGATAGGTAACGTTCGTTAAGTGCCAAATTACCATCATCATGATACACCCTCACATAATTCACAAAGTGTTCACATGCGCCACCCATGTGGTAACCTAGAAATACCATAGATTGTGGCTAGGTGGTAACGTATATGTTTTCTATGATCACTATGAATTGAAAATGGGGGACCCTGATGTAAACAAGACAAACGTCTTTCTCTGGTCTGCATCCCCTTAACGAGCCGTACTGTATTGTACCCATTCTGCAATCTGTTAAATAAAGTTTTCATTCATTCATTCACATTACGTTAGTTAGCATCCAAGCTAGCGTGATAACGTTAGTAGTACTAGGTAGCTTACCTGCAATAATGTTGTCATCGTCCTGGACAGATAAGACTTGTTAAATCATAATATATCCACACTTTGTGCTGGTAAATGTCCCCTTTAGCTGCTCGGCGTCGTCGGATTTTAATACACCACGGTGGTGATGTGGGGGACCCTGATGTAAACAAGACGAAAGTCTTTCTCTGGTCTGCATCCCCTTAACAATTGTATGTATTGAGCTGTACTGTACTGTACCCATTCTGCAATCTGTTAATAAAGTTTTCATTCATTCATGTTTCAGGTGACTTATTATGTTGTGTTTCTCTGATGTCGCGTTCACGTTACGTGGGAAGAAGCGGAAGAACCAGAGGACATCTCGTTGCTACAACTAGGAAGCCTTCACGCATTGACTCGATCAAAACGCCCACATCCATACTTCCGCAATTCGTGACGCGAAGTGGGAGATATCGGGGTCTATAAAAAATCCCATATGTCCTAGTAGGAATTACAACTAGGAGGCTGACGTGAATGGTTTTTCCCAGTCGGAAGCTGATTCTTCCGATTCTTCCCACGTAACGTGAACGCGACATCAGAGAAAAATATCACGCTTGTGAGATTTACGTGGCTACGTCACAGCCAAGGAAAGGGAGCGCTGGATTTGTGCAAAACGCCCTGTTCCTAAACCACACGCTATCAGTCGTACTCGTACCACAGTACTGGCAAAACGGGAGGAGCCTAGAATCAAAACAAACGCACCAGTCCCAGTTGCCGTTACCACCAGTTGTGTTCGATCCAGTCCCACACGCGAACGGCAACTCCATTCAGTCCCGGGCCTGGGCCCGGGGCCGGAGGGGGGGCCGGGGCCCGGGCCCCCCCTCCCGCCAGACGGTGGGCGGGCCCTAAGGCCGCTGCCTCCCCTGCCGCGCCTATAGCTCCGCCCCTGCGTCCTTCCCTCTCTGCCACTCCTTTCTTGTGTGGGGAGTATGGACATGACGTCTTGTGGCTTATCTTGTTCCTTCTCAACAGTGATTGGAACTCTCTATTTGTGAACTCGGTTCCGTTGTCGGACCTCAAGCATCTTATGTTACCATAATGGGCTACGTCTGCCAGGAATTTCTCCGTGGCCTGGAGTGTGTCACTCTTTGCTTTGAGAAAGTAAACAAACACTAACCCTGTACACACATCTGTAAAAGACTGTACATATCTAAAGCCTCCTATGGACTCGTTGCTTACTGGACCGGCTAGATCTGTGTTAACTAGCGCAAGTGGTACCTTTACTTTTTCTGTGGGATTTCTGTTTCTCGATTGAGTGAACTTCCCCTTTATGCACACTACACATTCTTTGTCAGGTCTACGCTTTTCACCTTCAATGTGCATGCCTTCTGTCACTGCTTGCAGTTTCAGTAAATCCTCGTAATTACAATGACCCATAATCTCATGCCATGTCTGAATATCGTGACTGACAGTCACATTACACATATCATTATTATTACACTTGTCGTTGTCATTACACTCTGTTTATAGATAATACATTCTCTTGTACACCTTTATGTTAAATCGTGTACCGTCAGGCTCTACAAGAAGATTTTTACCTTCATTGAAGAACACTTTGGCACCGTTCGCAGTAGCAGATATTACAGAGAATAGTTCTTGTGGGAACGAGGGTACGTAGAGAGCGTTCTTTAACGTCACTGTACACCGGCGCCCCTCACTGTCTATGAGGCATACCTGTGCGTCTCCTCTCTCTTGCGCCAACCCGTAGGTGCGCTTCCCGTCTGCCAGCTCCATGCTGTGTCTCTCCGGGTTGAAGGTGTCGTCAAAGTTCTTGAATCGACTCCTGTCGTTGATGACGTGGGACGACGCACCTGTGTCCACGATCAGTCCCTTCCTTTGGGCCTGCTGCAGCTGCATTGGCCGGGTGACGTACGGTGTCTGCGCCCCGAAGATGAAGTCCTCTTGTCTCGCTACTCTCCGGGCGTCGTCTCGATTCGTCTCACATCCACCGTCGTCGCCATCTTGTCCACTGCCGCCATCTTGTCCATGCGCGTACTGCGCGCTCTGGTCGCGTTTCTTCCTGCACACTTTGTCTGTGTGCCCCGTGGATTTGCAGAAGCTACACCAAACAGTCTTTGTGCAGTTATCTTTCCGATGGCCTTTTTCTCCGCATCGCCAACACGCCAGCTCCGTCGTGGGCCTGGTCTTCTCTCTCGGCGTCGCCCAGGGCCCTCAGCACCCTCTCTCCCGCCTCCTCGGCGACTGGGTGTGTGCCCCTGCGGGTGTAGTGCTCTCCCAACACCCTCAGGCCTTCTCGGCCTCTGTCCCCAGCGTCGCGGAATACCAGCCCCAAGCTCCTGTCGTCCAGCAGTGGCGCCAACCCGCAGCACGCGTCGGCGTTCCGCTCGACACCCTGGGCCTGCGCATCCGCCGCCAGTGGTCCCGTGGGGGCCATCAAGATCGCTGTCTCCAGCCCCACTCCGTGCATGCAGCACAATATCCGCTCTTCCCAGAGCTCGTAGTCCTCTGCCGTTCCGTTGAACGAAAGCCACTCGCTGCTTCCTCCTGTCGCCATCCTCTTGTTGATTGTAGGCGTAGCTTTAGCTCTTGTTGGCCTAGCGTCTAGCCACGCGGTGCTCCCGGTGCTAACCTAGCCTATACTTCAGCTAAACTTGCTACCCTTTATTATTTCGCCCCTGCGTGATCTGGGCCCATAACCTGTTGACAGAGTCAGCTATGGGGCGACAATAATATGTTCATGAGGCATGGTTTCTCTCTTTAGCCATTAAACGGCGTGGTTTATTTCACATTGGTACACAGCAGTACATGAGAGTCCTTCTCCTATGAGAGCGACGGTGGAAGAGACAGAGGGGGAGTCGACATCTCCTTTTATACCTCTATACCTGGCGGCAGCATTAGCAGCTCCGCCTATAGCGCCCTCTTGTGGAAACAGTTAGACATAGTTAGACAGTTACTTGCAATCATACATAACATCTAACTTTAACACATTCATTTAATTTTGTTTCGTACATGGGGGTACAGTTCATCTTTGCACAATATCACCAACATATTTTTTTTCTTTTTTAACATGATACACCCATGGCTGAAAAGGAGTAGGATGAAGAAAACTTATGTTTCCTGCCCCCTTCCAAACTTCATATTATTTTAACATAAAGGGGCGGAGCTTCCTACAGGCGATATAGGCGGTTGCCTAGGGCAGAGGGGGGCGCCAAAATTAAAAAAAATTTAAAAAGAAAATTAATTTAAAATTTATAATTTTTTTTGCTCTGCGCAGTTTTGGCGCCCCCCTCTATATCTGCAACCAATATTTTTACATAAAAACATTTCTAACATAAGGGAAAATGAGCCAAAAATCTAAAACGGTCAGTCGGTCTGAGCCTCAGCTTTAGGTGTTCACAGTCAGAACATGCTAGAGCGCTGTGCATTGATGGGTATCGGTCAAGTGTTTATAGAATTGAGCGTTGAGGAAAGAAAGACTAACGTTAGAGAACTATGAAGAGGCAAAAGCCATCCGGCCATCCAGTATAAAAAGAGAAGAAAAGAAGAAGACGAGAAACGTGCCAAGGTGAAAGGTATGCAATTTTGTACAACTTCCAAGACCTGCCACACCAAGAGCTGATGAAGCAAGCAGAGGCACTTGTACACACCTTAAACCATGGAGGGCCATCTGATTTGGATGGGAAGGAGCTGGCTCAGGAGTTGGAAAATTTGATGTGATTGATGACTTTGCAGCGAGGAAGGCCAGAAGGATTGCACTGTAAATGAAAACCAGTAGGAGCTACAGGCTAACCTTGAAGTGTGATGATAGTTTGTTATTGTTATTATTATTATTGTGTGTTAGCTAAGTTGTTTATTTGTTTTAATTCTTTAGTGTGCACTTTACATTTATTCTTAGCTCTTGTTCTTGCTTGTAAAAAATAAAGGTGCAGTACTTTACTGTATAACCCTTTCACTGCCACACGACAGAGGGTGAACCCTTTACTATCACACAACCGATGGTCGTGAAAGGGTGATAGTAAAGGGTTAACCCTTCTGTGTATTGTCGCAGTGAAAAGGGTTAACCGGTTGGTAGTGCGGCGATGTTTTGATTTGGGGGGGGGGGGGGGGGGGGCAGTGGTGAACCTCACCTAGGGCGCCAAATGTGCTAGGTCCGCCCCATAATGGTCAGCTCAAGTGCACCTTACAGCTTCATACCATATCATAATAAGCATTACCATATATGATAACAATAATAATAATGATAATATGACCATGAATATTAATAACAATAATAACGGTAATAATAACAATAATAATAATAATATTGCTAGATAGATACCAATAAACAAACAAACAAACAGACAAACCAAAAAAAGAAAAACCTGCGTCAGGAGCCTCAGATGCATGGAAAAGAGAAAAAAAACTAAAAATAAATAAAATCAGATACAGAGAGATGTATACCTGCTCTCATATGTTCTCATTGTTCTGTCTTTAAAAGTCTTTTTTAGTTGGAAAATATTTTTACAGTACTTCAACTCATTCTAAAGACAATTCCAGAGTTTGACTCCCACCACTGATATACACATCTGTTCAAAATAGACTACCCAAAGTAAAACACTGGAGCACTGGAGTCTGCGCCTTTATTGGGGGAGTCTTCCTCTGAGTCTCAGAGTTCAATTGGGCCAGAGTTCAGAGGCTGACCACTTGCTTTCTATTTTGTTGTTGTTGTTCTTAGCTCCTCTATTCTATTTAAATTAGTGGTGGGACTCGATTAAATATTTTTATCGAATTCATTCGAGACTTTATAGTTAATGAATCGAAATTAATCACATTTTAATCGCATATCAATATTTGATGCGAAAAGCAAAATTGTTCAATTCAAATGGATTTTGGTATACGAGTGAATCAATTAATATACATTATACATGCGTTTAAGCAGCAAAATCCTGTATTAGCTACTACACAGACCAACAGATCAATGCAATTTCTTTTTTTTTACAATTTTAGGAATAATATATATATAGCGCAAAGGACCTTTTGTAAACTCAAGCACTTTCGAGGTAAAAGTCAAACGCAGTACTTTCAAGTACATTCCAGAACAGTTGACCATTAAAAAAAACATGCATGAGTCATGGTCTCCTTTGAAAGGTATAACATTCTTCTTACACAATAAAGAAAAATCATCATGCGATTAAATGCAAAAAAAATTTAAATCTTTTAATTGTTTCTGTAGTTAATTAATCGCAATTAATGCGATTAAGTCCCAGCCCTAATTTAAATCTTTCAAACATTTTCTCATGTACCCCATTTGCTATTGCATGTACATATCTGTGTCTTATTACACGTATATGTACATACATACCAACTATTTCGCCTGTTTTATTCTCCACCCATCGATCATCCATAGCAACACTATTATCACCGACATCCAAGAAGGGGGATCCCCCCTTGAATGGCCCTTCTAAGGTTTCTCTCCTCCACTTTGCCTGTGGTGCTCTTTTCCTATTGCTATAGGTTTTTTGTGAGTTTTTCCTTACCTTCGCTATGGGGTATGTCTGGGAATGTTGTTTTGGATCTCATGATGGGTTTTTTGTTCTTGATTTATTGTCCAGCCCATGGGGACATTAACTTGTGATTAGGGGCTTTTACAAATACATTTGATTTGATATTGTCGTATATTTCTAAATGAAAACATGAATAAATGCAAGTGAAATGTACAAGGTAATGATTAGAAAGACAAAATTGGCTATAGTGAAGCTTGAGAGGGAGATCACCCCGCACTCAGCCAAATGGAGGACAATCTGGAGGGCAAAAGACTGTTTATGATGTTAATGCACATTCCACTGGTTGGTTAGCAGCTGTGGTTTAGGCCACCTCCAACTGACAAGAGAGGAAATCATTATCGTTGAAACAGGAACCAAATTCAGAATACCCTAAGGAAGGAATTTCAGGTTACAACACGGCAGCTGCTGACTAACCCAGAGGTCAGAAAGGTGACACAGGCTATTTGGAAATCTCCCATTACACAGAGAACTGCCACTAGTTGAAAGAACAATGCAAAGCAATGATATACTAAAAGATTTAGCAATTTCATAGGTTACATGTAGGCATAAACTATTAGAATAACTTAGTCACAATAAAGAATAAAAACTCTTAAAACTAGAAGGTAAAACTATACAGTATTGGTCAAATGTTCATCAGGAAAATAAAGTGTTCTATTAAAGGACGGGGATATATGGTTTGTTATCTGGGCACTGTCTGAAAAAGTAGTCTGGTTCTTATCTAGACTATGTAAACATTTTAGTCACACGCATGATGATGTATTACTCAGTGAAAAACTACCCTCTCATTAAGTAATGATTAAAGTGTCAGCAGATTCAAACTGTGAAAACCGTTGTCAGAGGACCCAGGAGGTTGTGTCAGCGAAACATGTGGTCACAGGACACCAAGCAGACATGTTTCTGCTGGAATGTGACCAAAAATAAGTGGACGTGAATAGGCAGGCAGGGCTCTCTCTCTCTCCCCCTCTCTCTCTCTCTCTTCCTCTGATAAAAAGGGCTGATGGCGACGGACAAGAGACACACACCCGGTGACGGGAGCGAGGAGACAAGAGAAGGGACCTGGAGAGACAGACAGATCTGGAGCGACACACACACCGGCTGACAGAAGGAACCTGGAGATGAGCGCTCCTTGCTTGAGCGCTGAACCTCCACCGACGGAGAGAGAATCACCAACCGGAGCTTGAGAGCCGAGCCGGAGACTCAGAGCCACTGAGACCCGATGGCAGAAGATCGCTTCGCAGCAGGAGATCCTGCCACAGAGAGAGATGAAATCAAGCGCTCCTTGCTTGAGCACTGAGACTGAGGAGACCAGGTTGCCTTAACAACCAGACCAGCGAACCACGAGAGAGAAGGCGCGTGTTGGCCATGGACAACCTGAGACAGCGAACAGCACCGAGAGACGATTAGATTGAATGAAAGAGACAACAACACCACCACCGGAGAAACGGCTCTGATCGGCCCTAGCTGATCAGATCATGGACAACAGCCACATGAAAGAGACGATTAGACTGAATGAAAGAGACAATTAGATTGAACCAAAGAGACGATGTACTGTTTTAATTCCTAAAGCTGTGGTTTTATTAATAAACACCGCCGCCCGTTGATTTTGACCATATCGTCAGTCTCCTCTTACTTGAAAGTTTCCCGAACATCTGAAAATACCTAAAACAATGCAGAGGGAAAGGGTAATAGAAAACTATACGATAAATGAACTTAGATAGAGATAAATGAAGATAAGACACTTCAATATAACCAACAGAAGTCGAACTACCCCTTTAAATTATGCATGTTTATTTCGCTGATCACTAACCTTAGATGTTAGTTGGCGAAAACGGCTTCTTGAGAATGACCGACAGAAATGCACTCCAGGAGCAGTGTGGGGTATGATGGTATCGTATCGTGTATCGACATGGCTCTCCATCTCCTCTGGTATTCTGTCAACTCTCAATGTGTACAGTTTCTTCATCAAATGTATATACTCTCTTTTTTAGACTCTTTTTGTATCACAAACAGTAC
>NC_140166.1:212289275-212291076 GCF_963971535.1 Notolepis coatsorum
GGTGGGGGGGGGGTGAGCAGGTGAGGGGGGAGGAAGGGGAGGATACGGGGGGGGGGGGGGGGTGGGTGAACAGAGTGCTTAGACTTCAAGGGAACTTCCACAAGTCACACTCACAGCCATGCTGCTTTGGCAAAAATAACATCCAGCCATTTTAGTTTGAAACAACTTTTAGTGCCATGGTTTCTCCATAGAGCTCCATTATACTTTTAGTCAGAGGAGTGTCATGGTTTCTCCATAGAGCTCCATTATACTTTTAGTCAGAGGAGTGTCATGGTTTCTCCATAGAGCTCCATTATACTTTTAGTCAGAGGAGTGTCATGGTTCTCTTCTCCATAGAGCTCCATTATACTTTTAGTCAGAGGAGTGTCATGGTTTCTCCATAGAGCTCCATTATACTTTTAGTCAGGGGAGTGTCATGGTTCTCCATAGAGCTCCATTACACTTTAGTCAGGGGAGTGCCATGGTTTCTCCATAGAGCTCCATTATACTTTTAGTCAGGGGAGTGTCATGGTTTCTCCATAGAGCTCCATTATACTTTTAGTCAGAGGAGTGTCATGGTTTCTCCATAGAGCTCCATTATACTTTAGTCAGGGGAGTGTCATGGTTTCTCCATAGACCTGTTTTACTTTTTTAGCGCAGCAGCTCAGCGCAGGTAACGGCTATTGGTGATTGGCTCAAAGCGGTATGTTTATAAACCAGAAACCCGCCTATAGGTAGAATCGGTTCCATTACTTCCTTCTCTGGGGGCAGAGATGTTTGACAGTGGACCAGCATTCAACTCTCTGTGTAGGAGTGTGAGATTTGCCATGCGCTCTTACACACAAGCGGGCGCCTCGCCCCCCCCCCCCATAAGCAATCATAGCCTCACACCACGCACACGCATGCGCAGACACACACACACACACACACACACACACACACACACACACACACACCACACACACACACACACGAGTCAGAGATGCATACAGGAAATAGGTCAGATGGCTCTGACGATGATTGGGGGGGGGGGGGTGATGGTGGTGGTGGTGTTGTATGTGTGTGTGAAGTGGGGGGGGGTCAGAGGGTGTATGTGTGGGGGGGGGGCCCTGCGTATGGTGGGGAGGATGGGGAAGGATCGGGGTCACCACCGCACATGCACATGGAAGCACACACACACACACACACACACACACACACACACACACACACACACACACACACACACACACACACACACACCCACACACCTCACCTACACACACACACCACACACACACACACACACACACACACACACACACACACGCATAAAATGAGAGCAGCAGACTGATAGGACTGAGCGGGAAGTAGAGAGAGAAGTGTGTTTTAATGTAGCTGTCTCTGCTGTTCTCTCCTCTAATGTTACCTCCCTATTGTACGTCTCTCTTCTGTCTCCCCTCTATGTGTCTCTACCCCTTTCTCTGTCTCTCCCTGTCTCCCTGTGTCTCTTTGTTCTGCTGTTCTCTTTCTCTGTCTCCCTCTTTCACTCTCTGGCTCTATATGCTGCTCTCTGTCTCCCACTTTCTACAGTTTTCTTTGTCTCCCAGTCTCTCTCTCTCCAATATGTCTCTCACCCTCTTTTTCTCTCTCTCTGTGTCTCTGTCACTGCAGTTCTCTCTCTGCCTCCCTCTAAGTCTCTCTCTCTCTCTCTCTCTCTCTCTCTCTCTCTCTCTCTCTCTCTCTCTCTCTCTCTCTCTCTCTCTCTCTCCTCTCTCTCTTTAAGGCTCTCTCTCTCTCCTCTCCCTGCCTCTTTTCTCTTTTTTTTTCAGTTTTCTTTTTG
>NC_140166.1:212293776-212333776 GCF_963971535.1 Notolepis coatsorum
CTAACACCAGCGTGTCTCTAACACCAGCGTGTCTCTAACTAACACCAGCGTATCTCTAACACCAGCGTGTCTCTAACTAACACCAGCGTGTCTCTGACACCAGCGTGTCTCTAACTAACACCAGCGTGTCTCTAACACCAGCGTGTCTCTAACACCAGCGTGTCTCTAACTAACACCAGCGTGTCTCTAACTAACACCAGCGTGTCTCTAACTAACACCAGCATGTCTCTAACACCAGTGTGTCTCTAACTAACACCAGCATGTCTCTAACACCAGTGTTGTGAAGGATCAGATTAAACCGAATATATATATTTATTTATGGATATATATTTAATAGTATTTGTATATCGTTTGATATCCCTTGTATATTCTTTGTACATATACACTGAATATCCCTTTAGTCTACTACAGCCCATAATAGTTCATTCTCTCATTGGACAAGAACCTGGCGTCAGCAGACAAGCCCCTTGAGTCAAGTTCAATAGTGCCGACGAACATGTCCCAACTAGCCCCGGTTCCGCGTAGGAATACGGCTACCGAAATACGAATGGTACTATTTGTTCACCGTGCATATAAATATGGCGCAAGTAAAGTAGAACTTTCTTTTAGTCCATTAGTCCTTTACCCTCCAACCTAGTAACAGACGTGAAGCCTCACCCACGACCCACGTGTGGTGCAGTATGGCCTATTTGGCCCCAGAATAGGCATTGAGACCTCGTGTAAATTCATAGCTGAATTGTCATAGTTTGGCACTGTACCGTCGAGTGGGACGTATTTCTATTAAGTAATAATAGTCTATTATGTATGGTGCATCGTTCGGTTAGAGTTCTAAAGTGAGCAGCACCCCCATCGTTTCCTCGCGTTATCTAGAGTCTTAACCAGGCTGGGCAGACCACGCGTGGTGCTTTCATCCGAGGAGTTCTGGGCGAGGACGAGTGGACCTGCACATTGGATTACCTACCCGGACGACTGCTGAGCCTATACGGCATGGAATATCTATTTGCTTTGGGTGCTTTGATTTGTGGAGCGGATAACAGCCAACGCCGGTGAGTATTGGAATTACCCCCGAGAGGAGCCCAGGTGAGACGGCGCTCAACCCAGACCGAGGCCGCCTCGCTTCTCCTTCGTTGTGGACCTACAGCCTACAGCTACCGTCTACAAGAGGGCCCAAGTGTATTCATCTGTGGATCAAGATCCTGCAGGCACTGTGTTCTGTACCTGAATTCTCCCCAGGAATCGTTGGCCAGATGGGATGCAGCTGACGGCTCTCCAAACCCCCCCCCCCCCCTACTGACTTACAACCAGCAGGACCCCTTTAGTATCCCGCTATAATCCTTAAGTACCATCGCTATAGTTCCCTAAAGAACCAGGTTGTATACTTGCTTCCTGCGTAACCAGAGATTGGACATTCAGTGTTGATTTGCCTACGAATACTCATTTGCCTTACAAGTGCATTCAAATCATAAATGTAATTAAGTGAATGTTGTATATACCTTTTGCTATATTAAACCTTCGACTGTTATATTTGTGTGGACCTGATTTCATATGTGGGAAAGTGTTCATCATACTTAGATATCGTGTACTGTATGTACATCAAGCGGTAGTGGTTTAATGATACCATACTTATCAATACAGTCAGGGAATTGTACCCCTCAGTTACAACCAGTGTGTCTCTAACTAACACCAGCATGTCTCTAACACCAGTGTGTCTCTAACTAACACCAGCATGTCTCTAACACCAGTGTGTCTCTAACACCAGTGTGTCTCTAACTAACACCAGCATGTCTCTAACACCAGCTAAAAAACGAACGAACTAAAACGAAAATGAACGAAAAAAAACAAACGCAAAAAAATGTACGCAAAAAAACTAACAAACTAAAACGAATGCAAAAACAAATGCAAAAAAAATGAAAACCAATACAAAAAAATGAAAACCAAAGCAAAAAACGAACGCAAAAAAACGAACGCAAAAAAACGAACGCAAAAAAACGAACGCAAAAAACGAACAAAAAAAACGAACGAACTAAAACGAAAACGAACTAAAACGAAAACGAAAGCAAAAAACGAACAAAAAAAAACAAACCCAAAAAAACGAATGGAAAAAACAAACGCAAAAAAAAAGAATGCAAAAAAACGAACACAAAAAAACGAACGAAAAAAACGAACGCAAAAAAACGAACACAAAAAAACGAACGTAAATTCTTTTTTTACTAAAAACGAACGAACTAAAACAAACGAACGCAAAAAAACGAACGCAAAAAAATTTACGCAAAAAACTAACGCAAAAAAACTAACTAACTAAAACGAAAACGAACGAGAAAAAAAAACACAAAAAAAACGGACGCAAAAAAACTAACGCAAAAAACGAACGAAAATTAATTTGCGCAAAAACACGAACGAACTAAAACTAAAACGATGAAAAAAAAGAACGCAAAAAAACGAAAGGAAAAAAAATTGCCTAAAAAACGAACTAACTAAAACGAACGCAAAAAAAAAGATCGCAAAAAACGAACGCAGGAGAACAGGAGAAACACAGAGACCTGCAGGCAGAGACACAGAGACCTGCAGGCAGAGACCTCTCTAACACCAGCGTGTCTCTAACACCAGCGTGTCTCTAACTAACCCCAGCGTGTCTCTAACTAACCCCAGCGTGTCTCTAACTAACCCCAGCGTGTCTCTAACACCAGCGTGTCTCTAACTAACACCAGCGTGTCTCTAACACCAGCGTGTCTCTGACACCAGCGTGTCTCTAACACCAGCGTGTCTCTAACTAACACCAGCGTGTCTCTAACACCAGCGTGTCTCTGACATCAGCGTGTCTCTAACACCAGCGTGTCTCTAACACCAGCGTGTCTCTGACACCAGCGTGTCTCTAACACCAGCGTGTCTCTAACACCAGCGTGTCTCTAACACCAGCGTGTCTCTAACACCAGCGTGTCTCTAACTAACACCAGCGTGTCTCTAACACCAGCGTGTCTCTGACATCAGCGTGTCTCTAACACCAGCGTGTCTCTAACACCAGCGTGTCTCTGACACCAGCGTGTCTCTAACACCAGCGTGTCTCTGACACCAGCGTGTCTCTAACACCAGCGTGTCTCTGACACCAGCGTGTCTCTAACACCAGCGTGTCTCTAACACCAGCGTGTCTCTAACACCAGCGTGTCTCTAACTAACACCAGCGTGTCTCTAACACCAGCGTGTCTCTAACACCAGCGTGTCTCTAACACCAGCGTGTCTCTAACACCAGCGTGTCTCTAACTAACACCAGCGTGTCTCTAACACCAGCGTGTCTCTAACACCAGCGTGTCTCTAACACCAGCGTGTCTCTGACACCAGCGTGTCTCTAACACCAGCGTGTCTCTGACACCAGCGTGTCTCTAACACCAGCGTGTCTCTGACACCAGCGTGTCTCTAACACCAGCGTGTCTCTAACACCAGCGTGTCTCTGACACCAGCGTGTCTCTAACACCAGCGTGTCTCTAACACCAGCGTGTCTCTAACACCAGCGTGTCTCTAACTAACACCAGCGTGTCTCTAACACCAGCGTGTCTCTAACACCAGCGTGTCTCTAACACCAGCGTGTCTCTAACACCAGCGTGTCTCTAACACCAGCGTGTCTCTAACACCAGCGTGTCTCTGACACCAGCGTGTCTCTAACACCAGCGTGTCTCTAACACCAGCGTGTCTCTGACACCAGCGTGTCTCTAACACCAGCGTGTCTCTAACACCAGCGTGTCTCTAACACCAGCGTGTCTCTAACTAACACCAGCGTGTCTCTAACACCAGCGTGTCTCTAACACCAGCGTGTCTCTAACACCAGCGTGTCTCTAACACCAGCGTGTCTCTAACACCAGCGTGTCTCTAACACCAGCGTGTCTCTTACCCCACAAGAGGAGACAAAACTAGACCATGTTTACTCCGACATAACGGATGCACACAGAGCTGTTCCCCTCCCCCGGCCGGGTCAAGCTGACCACCTTCCATTGTTCCTTCTTCCCAAGTTCACCCCACTCATCAAGCGTGCAAAGCCCTTCAGTTAGAACAGTCAAAACATGGCCTGCGGGGGCAGACTCTGAGCTGAGGGGGGCAGACTGAGGGGGCAGACTGAGGGGGCAGACTGAGGGGGCAGACTCTGAGCTGAGGGGGCAGACTCTGAGCTGAGGGGGGCAGACTGAGGGGGCAGACTGAGGGGGCAGACTCTGAGCTGAGGGGGAAGACTGAGGGGGCAGACTCTGAGCTGAGGGGGGCAGACTGAGGGGGCAGACTCTGAGCTGAGGGGGGCAGACTCTGAGGTGAGGGGGGCAGACTCTGAGGGGGGCAGACTCTGAGCTGAGGGGGGCAGACTCTGAGGTGAGGGGGGCAGACTGAGGTGAGGGGGGCAGACTCTGAGGTGAGGGGGGCAGACTCTGAGCTGAGGGGGGCAGACTGAGGGGGGCAGACTCTGAGCTGAGGGGGGCAGACTCTGAGGTGAGGGGGGCAGACTCTGAGGGGGGCAGACTCTGAGCTGAGGGGGGCAGACTCTGAGGTGAGGGGGGCAGACTCTGAGCTGAGGGGGGCAGACTCTGAGGTGAGGGGGGCAGACTGAGGGGGGCAGACTCTGAGCTGAGGGGGGCAGACTCTGAGGTGAGGGGGGCAGACTGAGACTCTGAGCTGCAGCACCGGTTTCGACACACGGACTGGAGTACGGTCGTCCAGAGAAGTGGAAAAGCAGTTTGGCATGTAATAGTAAAGTGCAACAGTAATCTACAATGTACAGGTGATTAAACTGGATATAAATATATATAAATTAGTACTACTGAGTAATAGTGCTAATCACCTGTACATTGGATATTACTATTGCACTTTACTGTTGCATTTGCACTCTGGTTGGGTGCCTTCTTTTCATTGTACTGTAGTTGTGCTTGTAATCTTAGGTAGTGACCGTTTAGGAGTAGAAAGAGATTGTTACACACACCCACACACACGCACACTCACACGCACGCACACGCACAGAGACAAACACTCTACCTGAGAGACAATGACTTCATGGGGCGACAGTGGATCAGCAGGCAGTGTTCGTCTGGTAATTGGAAGGTTCCCGGTTAGATTCTGGCTCCTCCCAGCAGTGCGTCAAACTGTCCTTGAGCAAGACCCTTAACAACTAACTGCTCCTGATGAGCAGGTTTGTACCTTGCATGGTTACCTCTGCTGTCGGTGTGTGTTTCCATGAGTGAATGGGTTAAGTTATAAAGTGCTTCAGATAAAAGCGCTATATAAATGCAGTCCATTCATAACTGCTGCCTGGTGACACACACTTAACATGTCCTACCTGAAGTACAGGACACAGCCATGAGCGGTCGCAAATTCCTGAGCTCCCGGAGCCCTCGTCAATACAGCAAGCAAAAGAGATTTTGCGCACATTTTCTCCTCGTTATGTTTTGGATAACGGATTCGTACCTCTACTCAACGATGAAGCATAACCAGACAGAAGAGGAGAGAAGAGCAAAAATAGAAAAGGAGGTACACAGCGACTTTTATTTCCAAAACGGCACGGAGCATAAGCACCTGGCCGTGGGGACAGCGACCGTTCACGCAACATTAACGGCCAATCCTGAAAGAAAGAACAGACCCCCGAATGGCAGAATGGACCGAAAGACCTTTTTGTCCCTTATCCTGCTACTCTCGGGAGACATTCATCTAAACCCAGGCCCGGTCTTGACCAGAACTCAGGCGAGAAGACTTGGTCTGGCAGCGCAAGAAGCGAGGGACGTTACCATCGCAACCAACATCAACAACTCAACCTGTGGCTACATCCACTGCGCGGACGGCAACTCTTCCCAAATGACGCCGCAGCAGACGAGCACACGTGAGGCAGAGACGAGAGGAGGTGAACCGAGGGTCGAAACCATGACGACCATCCCGACGCGGGATTTAAACATCTCAACGCCCGATAGCCGGCTAGCCAGCGGAGCTAATGGCGAAAACATCCAGGAACAAAGGACTCTGGACCGAGTCCTTTGTTGTACCAGCACGGCGCGGGTCCCGACCCCCCCTCCCCCCTTCCCACCCACGACAACAAAGCCCCCCCAACCGGCAACCCCACGGACAAATCACCTGATAAATTAGCCAACCTAGCCAGGCTGGCTATGTTTACCAGCCCAGGAGAACAAAGGGTTGCCGCCAGAAAACACAAAGGATCCCCCCTCCCCACACACCAGCACACAGACCTCACGGAGACAACAACAAAGCCCCCCCCCTCCCTCCCCCACAGCAGCACCAGAAAACAATTACCTGGAACTTGAAGACATCAATAACACAGCTAATAAAAACGGACTACACATCTTTCACCTTAATGTGAACAGCATTAAGCATAAGCTGGACGAAATAAGAAACCTGTTTATGAGCGGTAAGGTAGACTTAATATGCTTTACTGAAACTAAACTTGATCCATCTGTAACAGACCCTGAAATAGAAATAGAGAACTATACTATAGTCCGTAATGACAGAAACCAGTATGGAGGTGGTGTTTGTATGTACATACATAAGGACACCAAATTCATTACCCGTACTGACCTTCATCATGAGACAATTGAAACCGTATGGGTGGAAATTTTATTTGAAAGGGCAAAATCTGTTCTAGTCGGCACAATATACAGACCGCCAGATCAAACTGGCTTTGATGATACTCTGGATGTGTGCTTAGCTGGAGCTGAGGATGCGGAAAAAAATCTTATTGGGGATTGGAACACGGATATGCAACAAAAAGATGCACCCGTCTTCAAATCCTTCAATAGGTTTTGTGATCTGCACGGCCTCAGCCAACTAATCACCCAACCCACAAGGATATGTGAATCAACTCAGACTACCATTGACCTCATACTGACCTCTGACAAGTCCAAGATCTCCAATAAAGGGGTTATAGCATGCGGGTTAAGTGATCATTATATGATATTCTGTACCCGCAAAAAGCTAAAACTAAAGGCTGGCTGTCACAAAACAGTCACATCTAGAGACCTCAAAACCTACTCTAGCGAGGCCTTAAACCTTGAACTGGAGAGTCTGGACTGGTCAGATGAACTCAATGGTACACTGGTTGAAGAAACTTGGCTTGGCTTCAAAACCAAATTTTCATCAATACTAAACAACATGGCCCCCCTAAGAACCACCAGGGTAAAAAATCGCGCTGAGCCATGGATGCACACTGAAATACTGACCGCTATGAAAGCCAGAGACAAAAAATGCTCTGAGTTTCGTAAAAGTCAGTCAAAGCTTACCAAAAGCACGAGCAGTGAACTCCAAGACCACGTGACTGAACTCAAACTAGAAAGAAACAGACTAAGAAATGACGTAAACTCCATGATCAAAACTGCTAAAAAAAATTTCATCAATGACAAAACCGAGGAAAACAAAAATAAACCACGTGAACTTTGGAAATTACTCAACAATCAACTAGGCTGCAGTAAAAAACTCAAAACCAGGTTCTCAAACATAAACATAAAGACGGACAACACGCTCATCACAGACAAGCTGGATGTAGCCAATTACTTAAACACTTTCTTCACAAACATAGCCACAACACTGGTAAACAAACTACCCTCCCACTCAGGGCAGTATGGGGTAGAACACATAGTAGCATACTACAAGAACCTAGGCGTCCACAAAGACGACTTCAAACTGGAAATAGTAACTACAGATGAGGTACTCAAAAAACTGAGCGCCCTCCAACCAAACAAGGCCACTGGCCATGACAACATCCCCTCCAAATTCCTCAGAGACTCAGCAGCAGCCATCACCCCAGTCATCACACACATAATAAACCTCTCCATAAAACAGGGACACGTCCCCAAGGACTTCAAAATTGCGAGAGTAACACCCCTGCACAAAAAGGGCAGCAAATTAGACCCGGGTAACTACCGCCCTGTTTCTATCCTTACATCCATCTCGAAAGTCATGGAAAAAATAGTATACGAACAGATCGAAAAGTACCTCGTGGAAAAAAATCTAATCTACGAATTCCAATCTGGCTTCAGAACATCCCACTCCACTGACACATGCCTTCTCTACTTGAACGACCACATCAAACAAGAGGTGGACGCGGGCAAATACTGCGGCATGGTCATGCTGGACCTACAAAAGGCCTTCGACACTGTCAATCACACCATTCTGATTGACAAGCTAAAAGCAATTGGTTTTGATAGTTTATCAGTGAGCTGGATACAATCCTACCTGGAGGGGAGGGAACAGATGGTGGAAGTAAACGGTACACTATCCCCCCCCCCCTCACAGTGAGCTGTGGTGTTCCACAAGGAAGCATACTAGGACCGCTACTATTCCTAATTTATGCAAATGACATGTCGTCAGCTTGTGACTGCAACTTGTTCCTGTTTGCGGACGACTCAGCCCTGCTGGTCTCTGACAAGAACAAGTTACAGGTTGAAAAAGCCCTCAGCTCGGAACTAGGCAAAATCTGCATATGGCTCGCCGACAACAAACTATCATTACACATGGGCAAAACAGAGTCCATTCTCTTCGGTTCAAATAACAAACTCAGCAAGACCGACGGCTTCTCGGTTACAGTGGGTGACAATATTATCACAAGGAAAGATGAAATTACCTACCTGGGTTCCATCCTAGAGGCTAATCTTTCCTGTGACAAAATGGCATCCAATGTAATAAAAAAAGTCAACCAACGAACGCGATTCTTGTACCGGATCTCCTCTCTGGTAAACAAGAATACCCTGAAGACTCTAGCAGGAGCACTCATTCAAGGGTACTACGACTATGCTTGCACCTCATGGTACCAAAGCACCTCAAAGGCACTAAAAAACAAATTACAAACATCTCAAAACAAGCTAGTCAGACTACTACTTGACCTGACTCCTAGAACCCACCTCACCCCTGCCCACTATGACAGCCTAGGATGGCTTAGAGTAGACGACAGAGTACAGCAACTTGCAATGGGCCTGGTCTACAAGATACACTACGCGACCAAGGTACCCATGTACATGTCAAAATACTTCCCAAAGGTCAGTGAATACCACGATCACAACACCAGAGGGAGCTCCACAAATCATGTAAAACCCAGATTCGGCTCAAACAAGGGACTAAACACGTTTCGCAATTATGCCACATCAATGTGGAACGCCCTGCCTAAAGCTGTAAAGGAATGTGAATCACTACCCACCTTCAAAAACACTCTCAAAAAACACCTACGTGAGACTGCAATTCGAAACTGGCCCCTACAAATGTCCTAACCTAGTTGTACAGTAAATGACCAAGTAAGGCTTTGTCAATATTCCAATGTACAGTGTAAAATGTGTGTGTGTCCCCTTCCCAACCCCCCCCCCCCCCCCCCACCTCCAATGTACAGCCCTCACCCAACCCACCCAACCCCACCCCACCCAACCAACCTCCTCCAATGTACAGTTTCTATGCCAAATGTATATACACTCCTTTTCTGGACACTTTTGTATCACAAACAGTACTGTATTTGCAAATCTGATATGTCATAAATGTATAGATGTAGCAGTACTGTCTATCTGTATGTCATGTATGTCATATATGTTATGATGAATTGAAAATGGGGGACCCTGATGTAAACAAGACGAAAGTCTTTCTCTGGTCTGCATCCCCTTAACAATTGTATGTATTGAGCTGTACTGTACTGTACCCATTCTGCAATCTGTTAATAAACTTTTCAATCAATCAATCAATCAATCAATTACTGTACATTTTCTCAAACGTTATCAAGGACCCCACATTGAGAGTTAATAGGCCACCCCTGGAGGTCCCCGGACCCCACTTTGAGAACCACTGTCCTTGAAAACCTTGATTTGATCAAACCAACACACTGATTGTGATTTCTTCACAGAAATGAAGAATACGGAAGTGAGGTTTTTATACTGTATACTGTACATATTATTTACACAAACAATGTTCATAATGTGTATGCATTGGTATGTGTGTGTGTGTGTGTATGTGCATGCATGGGCGTTTGCATGTGTGTGTGTGTGTGTGCTTGCCGTCTTGTGTGTATTTGCTTATGTGTGTATATTGATGTTTACTATGTAATAATTGTCTTACTGTACCATGTGCTTGCATGTATGTGTGTGTATGTGTGTGTGTGTGTTTGTCAGGTGTCCAGTATCGACATAGATATAGTGATCTGCAATCTGCTTGGGTTGGGGGTGCAATTCCTGAGGCTCAACCATATGGATAAAAGTACTCATATTATGTGCATTACACAAACTAAAAACAGATATTGTCGGAATTACTAGAAGAAAGAAACGTCACCACCTTTGGCTGATAGTGATTAATTTCTCAGGATTTCTTTTGGACTGGTCTAATTAATGTTTAAGGTTCTTAGATGGATCCCCCTGCTGCCTCCTCCTCCTCCTCCTCCAGGGGTCACTGCAGGGCGCCACGGGGAGCGGCGTACTGGCTCATGTTAGGCAGGCCATGCATTATGCAGCAGCTTAGGCCACTGCGCTGGATCTCCATGTCCTTGGCTACAGTCCACCTGCCGCTGCTCTGGTCGTAGCACTCCACGTGGGAGCCATTGAAGCCATTGTAGCCTCCGGCCACGAAGAGCAGGTCGTCCAACACCCCGATGCCAAAGTTGCTGCGGGGGGTAAGCATGGTGGGCAGGGCGTGCCAGGAGTCAGTGAAGGGGCTGTAGGCCTCCGTGCTACGCAGGTCGTTTCTACCGTCAAACCCTCCCACCTGAGGACAGGACACATGAGAGGAATGTTTTAGTATGTGGTTAAGGCAGACAGACACTGTATTGATCCACTTAGGGAAATGAGGCCATCACAGCAGCATTGCAAGTCAAATGATACATATCTATAAAAATATCTAGTATAAAGCATTTGTCTCTGTGTGCTTGAAGAAGACCAGAAGGGTCGAAACGTCGCATCTGCCTTTTTTTGTCAAATAAAACACCTTGGAACTACGACTGAGTTGCGAGCCCTGCTTTATCCTCTGTGTGCACCTACCACATAGACTTGACCTCCGTACGCAGCGACTCCCACCCCGCTACGTCTGCTGCTCATGGGGGCGATCAGAGTCCACTGGTTGGTGTCTGGGCTATAGCACTCAGCTGTGAACAGCCATTCCCCCCCGTTGAAGCCACCACAGATGTAAACCTGTAATAAGAAAGAATATTCAAATTTAGTTTATAAATTCCATTTTATTTCATTCTACTTTAATTGTCTGTTAATGTTGATGCACCAAAGGACCAAGACAAATTCCTTGTATGTGCAAGCTTACTTGGCAATAAAGACATTTCTGATTTCTGATTCTGAATGATACCAATCGCTTAGTTTTTAATGTGAACGTTCCTTGGGTTCATCTACCACACGTGTGTTCCTCAGTTCTACCCACCTTGCCGTTGAGGGCTGTGGCGCCGGCGTCGCTCCTGTGCTCCAGCATGGGTGAAGTCACTGTCCACTGGTTGGTTTCAGGCTCGTAGCGCTCGGCGGTGTTCAGTCGCACATGGCCGTCGAACCCTCCCATGGCATAGATACAGCCGTCCAACGCGACCACGCTGACGTAACAGCGGCGTGAGTGCATGGGAGCCGCCTGCAGCCAGCTGCGAGTGACAGGGTTGAACCTGCGCACACTGCTGAAATACTCTACGCCGTCGAAGCCGCCGACACAGTAGACCAGACTGTGGAGATAAGCGCAGCCGTGGAAGCCCCGGGGACTCTCCACCTCAACGCTCACGTCCATCCATTCACCTGCTCGGATATCATAAGCCTCCATGCCATTGGTCGGGCTGCCACCACTCCAGCCTCCGATGGCCAATAGGACCTCCTGGGGCAGGCGTGGGCACGTCAGGGGGTTTGGGAGCCTGTCGGAGCCAGGGGGGTTCAGGACGCTGATGATGAGGGGCCTGCAGTCGTCGCTGTCGCTCACCACAGGGTGGTTCTGGACGTTGTTCAGGAAGTAGTCAGGCCTCATCAAGCCCATGCGAACCTGGGAAGAGACAAGCAGACAGCGGGTACAACTTAGACAGCGGTTGTAGACGGTTTCACTTGAATTCTGTTGCTAGGGAACACTTTGGACCCAAGTGTAATGTTTGAGAACCACTGTACTAGGGAACCTAGTGTTTTTTAAATTTTTTTATTGATCTTTTTCCCCTTCCTTTTTCCTCAGATTTTCTCCCATCCCAATGTTAGTCGTTATGCCAATTCCCAATCCCCTTCCTGGTCGCTGCGCACTTACCCCCCACAGTCGGTCTGGGAGAGTGGAGGCTACCACGTGCTTCTTCCGACACATGTCCAGCCAATCAACCGCTTCTTTTCACCTGGCAGCGCGGATTCTCACTGAGAGGGCGTAGCGTGTGGAAGGATCACACTATCCCACTTAGGTCCTATCCGCGCTTAGCAGGCGCCCCGACCGAACTGTAGGAGTCGCTGTTTACAACGACCCGGACCCACCCCGCCAGCTTCTCCCACCCTCTAATACTGCCAATTGTATTAGTGTGAACGGCCAGCCAAGCTGGTGACAACCCCGGAGCTGTGAGCTGGATTCGAACAGGCGAATCCAGCCGCTCCGGAGTTGGTGACGAACGCGATCTCCGCTACACCACCTGACAGCCACCGAACCTAGTGTTGTTTTAATGTAATGCACAGTAATACAATTAGTTACCTTTGGCAGCAGCAAAGGGATGTGTGTTTTACGCTCCTCACGGGAGTGGTCGATCCAATGGAGGACGGCTTCAAACACCGTCTCCTCGTTCTTCACGTTCAGGTCATCCCTCTCGATGATGTCCACCAGTTGCTGCAGGGACAGGTCCACAAACTCCTGTGAAACGTGCAGCATCTCCTCAAAGTGGCACACGATGAAGAGATAGGCCTTGCGCCTCAGGTCAGGGCAGCAGTAGATGTCCGTGAACCTCCAAATGCCGACACAGTTTTCCAGAGACAGCTGGCCTTCTAGGAAGTCAGAGCACGCTCCTACTATGCCAGTGACGAGAAGCTGGTCTGCAGCCACCAGAAGCTCTTCCACGTTCTCTGCTGTCACCGGCACAAAGCATGTGTAGGCGTACTCTATGATGAGCTGCATCATACCCTCGGACACCCCAGGGATAGTGTAGACTGGTTTCTCTGAGTCGCTCCAGCGAGTGAAGAGGGTTCTGTGGGATGCAGAATATAGAGATATCTGATGAGTAAACAGTAAGCAACATTCTGTCCTGTGTACTAATATATCTTATCTATATACTTCTACTTCACTGTAGAAGTATAGGGTCTTAGCACAGTAGAAGTATAGTATCTTTTTACAGTAGAAGTACAGTATAGTATATTTTTACAGTAGAAGTACAGTATAGGGTATTTCCACAGTAGAAGCATACAGTCTTTTCAAGGTAGAAGTATAGTATATTTTCATAGTAGAAGTATAGTATATTTTACAGTATAAGTACAGTATAGTATCTTTTTACAGTAGACGTACAGTATAGGGTATTTTCACAGTAGAAGCATAAGGTCTTCATAGTATAAGTATAGTATATTTTCATAGCAGAAGTACAGTATAGTATATTTTCATAGTAGAAGTACAGTATAGTATATGTTCATAGTAGAAGTACAGTATAGTATCTTTTTACAGTAGAAGTACACTATAGTATCTTTTTACAGTAGAAGTACAGTATCCAGTAGGGCTGTCTTAAATACTTCGAAGCTTCGTTCGATGGGCATGGGATTCGAATGGGAAAATAAAATTCAAATATATTAATTATTTTATTATTAATATATTATAATAAAAAAAATCGATATAAAAAATATATATATATTCTAAATCAACTCTGCCTCTCTTTGTTAACTACAACAAGCAATGCTGTTTGTTATTTAAGATGAGGTCGGACTCGGCACTGACAGATTTGTGTTCATTGTGCTGCTTTTATAAAGCCTCAAATGACGGCTTACAATATTTCATGAAAGTGTTTAGTTTGTCTAAGATTTCAAAAGGTTTAAACTTTACAGCACTGACAAAGTTGAACAAAGTGCTGTACAAGTCCCACAACATAAAAAAAAACAAAAAAATATATATATATTAAAAAAATTTCTTTTAATGTATCTCGAAGCTTCGAATTAAAATCTAATCTCGGCCCGAAGCTTCGAATGCCAAAAAAATAAATCGAAGGTCAGCCCTAGTATCCAGTCCATCCCTACCAAGTTAACCTGAACCAAGCTAAACTTACCTGAAATAGGCGCTGCAGCCACACAGGATGGCCTTGTGGGCGTTAAACTCAGTGCTGTTGACTTTAATAACCACATCACAGAACCTTCCCTCCAGACGCAGTTCATTAAGGATTGTACAGGACATGGCGCTTGTTTCCTTTTCCATATGGTGATTTTTAAATTGTATCTACAGTATATATTCAAGCTTACAGATAAGTAGCCGGAAACAACAAGTGAGATTCTTAACCATTCTGAGATCTGAGATCTTCTGAGAGAATTGTTGAATAGATACACAAATGTTCTAGAATGTTTGATTATGACATCATACTGTGACATCACAACGGAACATCATACTGTGACATCATACTGTGACATCATACTGTGACATCACAACGGAACATCATACTGTGACATCACAACGGAACATCATACTGTGACATCACAACGGAACATCATACTGTGACAAGGCTGTCTCCGAAGCGTTTTTGGGATTCGAACTTCGTCAGGCTTTTTCGACGTTCGAACCTTCATTTTTAATTTAAAAAAATATTAAAAATAAGCTTTCAATTTTCTTTTTATATACCTTTTTATATATTTTTTTAAATAAATATCCTCAAACTAAATCCTCAATTTGAATAAAGTGATTCATCTGATTAAATTAGTCTTTTTTACTTTTATTAAATCAACTTTCCAGACCCAGCCCTGGGAGAAGCCCCATCCCAACTAAATCAATTAAATCAACTTTCTTTAATCAATATAACTCATCAGTTTCTTTTAATACTATAATATGAGTGTAGCCTAATCTGTATCTGCAACTGTGAAGAAAACCCCCCATTGGTTTAACAGAATGAATATAAAAAATATATATATTAAAAAAATATATATAATTATTTTATTAAAAAAGTTTTAATCTGCCGATCGGCCACCGGATGGCGCTCTTGAACCGTTAGACAGTTGAGTGGAGCTCACCAGTACATCTCATGGCTCCGGAGGAGAAATATGATTTCGATCACAGATTTTTAAATTATTGATATCAAAGACGAGTTACGGCGTCTTCGGCAGAATGAGCATGGCTAGGAATGACGTCTAAACATGTCATCGGCGATTAAAGTGTTAACACATTGACTGCCGTTCACGTAGATCTACGTTTCTGTGGCCCGACTGTTGAGTGCCGGAAACGTAGATCTACGTTTCTGTCACGGTATTTCTTTTATTATCTATTGCCACAATTATGTATGCTGATGACACAACATTATACAGTGCAGCTACAGCTGAGCAAGATGTAACTGACACCTTAAACAGGGCCTTAACAGACATTTATGAATGGATTGAGTGCAACAAGTTGGTGTTAAATATCTCTAAGACAAAGGAGATTGTGCTTGGATCTAGACACATGTTGGGCATGCATCCTCAATTAAAACTGTCAATTGGCACCACACAAATTGAACAAGTGAACACAATAAAACTTCTCGGAGTTACTATTGATAGCTCCTTATCTTGGTCTAAACATATAAATAATATTGTCATTAAAATGGGTAGAGGAATTTTTATGACTAGGAAATGTTCTGCTTTTATCACTCCCTCCATAATGAAATCTGTTATTCATTCTTTGGTTTTGTCTCATTTAGAATACTGCCCTGTTATCTGGTCGTCAGCTACAAAATCGAATTAAAAAAAGTTGCAGGTTGCTCAGAATAAAGCGGCTCGCCTGGTACTAGGCTGTTCATACAGGACAAGTATTGGTTTTATGCATGAACATCTGGCATGGCTGATGGTTGAAGATAAAGTATCAATGAGTCTTCTAATGCTGCTGCGGAACATTATTAGCACTGGTAAGCCATCTAGCTTGGCTCAGCAGTTAGAAATGACTTCTGAGCATGGTTACAACACTAGAGGGGCCGCTTCTGGTAACATCAGAACAAAATCAGCACCAAAATCAAATCTTCTCAAACTCACTGGCATATATAGGTCAATAGCACTCTGGAATGCTCTGCCGAAAAACATCTCATCCACAATACATAATACAATTACTTTCAAAACAAATATTAAGAGATATCTTGCAAACATGTCAAGTATGTAACTGTTATCTGTGTATTATATATATATATATTTTTGTTTGACGGGAATGTTAGATTTTATAATGTGAATTTGTATATTTGTATTAATTTTTAATTTGCGTTTTGTCAAGTATGTAACTGTTATCTGTGTATTTTCTTTTTTTTTGTTTGACTGGAATGTTAGATTTTATAATGTGAATTTGTATATTTGTATACATTTTTAATTTGTGTTTTGTTTTAATTTTTATTCGTATTCTTTGTTGTACATTTGTATTGTATTTGTTTTGTCCAGGACCCCAGGAAGACTAGAGGCTCTTTCATGAGTCTCTAATGGGGATCCTTTAATAAACATAAACATAATTCAGCGGGGCACCTTGTGCATACTGTTCTGAGTGTATCTGAGCTGGCGGACGGTATTATACCGCCCTCTAACGGCTTCGGCCAGTAATGCACCCCGTTAGAAACGGGTTGGTTTCTTTTTTTCTACCGAGCTGCGGCATGGGGGCGGGTCCTAAACACTCCGGCAAAACACACGCTTCTAGGGATGGTTTGGACTACTGACCCCGCCCGCCCGTTGAAGTGCAATGTACATTATACAATGGTATGCAAATTTCTCTATTCTGATTGGCTGAAACAGTCAAGTTAAACGTGGTTATTTGTTATAACCCCCACTCCTGTTCCCAGAACCCGCCCACAACCGAATTACAATCACTCCGCCGTGCGAGTTTTAGAAATGAAAGCAAGATGGCGGACAATAACCTTACGAATGGATATGTTGATAGCGTCATAACGACTAAATCAAAAACGATTCTGTCACAGCGAATGTGTTAGTTTCTTACACAATGTTGGATTATGTAATTGGTGGGTCATGAGTCATTATGGAACAAAATAAATATCATGCGAATTGATTGATTGATTGATTGCAAATTGTATTAATGTCCGCCTTGTTTCAAACTGGTTGGGCTTAGGCCCTCTTTCGAAGTCGCCCTCTTTCGAAGTCGGTTATATTATCATACTGGCCAATCGCATCTCACTCTGCCATTATGAGATATCATCTCCAGCACCTACTGTGCGCGCGAAAAATTGCACATGCACCTCACTTGCACGTGACCACGCCTACTCCCGTGCATGCCTCTACAAGACACAGGAAGTGGTCACGTCCACGTCCCTTCCTTATTTTTTTCCATCCGTGGATCTGCTATATGTACTTCAACCAGGTGGAACGTTGTTATGAAGCAAAGGGAGAAATTAAGCAATGTTGGACTTTCGCCAGAGGTTCGCCAGCCCCCGGACCCTTCTCGGCAAGTCCGGACGGAACGTCGGTCCTATTCTGAACTTTCCTCGTCTCTTGGCAGTGGACCGATGGACTACACACGGCGTTTGGCAGTCGAGCCACGCCACGCTCAGGTAGGACCGACAACTCCAGGCGTTGGTACTAGCATATTCAATACTACTCGTTGTCTCGTGAGACGACCGGGTGATGTATTGGCGCGGGGGGCTGGGTATTTGGATAAATGTGGTCATCATGACTCGTTTAATGTTTTTCCAATTATCCTGGCGCACGCAGATACTGCTAATGCTAATGTTTTTGGGGCGCCGTTCCCATGTGTCCCGCCGGGACTGTCTCCAGTTTTCCCTCCTCTTAACCATTGCATTGCTGACGGTCAATCGGTGTCTAATGTTGGGGGTTTGGCTGAGGCTTATTTACCCTTTACACGGCTTAGAGAAGCAGGTGGCATCGGTTCTTTGCCCTGGCATGGTAGAACGGTATCCCGCCCGGAAGCCGACGCCAGAGGGCGAGTCGGCCCGGCAGGTGGCTGAGTGGGCTGATGAAGCTTATACCGCCGCAGTACAGAATTTAGCAGCAACTAATAACATTGCTCAATTGGCTGCTTTTCTGTAAAAAAAATTGTCGGGTGGTGGGGCCTTAGGGCCAGCCGACGTCTAAACCATCGCGCAAGGTTTTGAGGTTATTCAGCTTTTGACCCAGCTGCAAGCTATAACCGCAGGGAGGGCTAGGATGCTGTCGACGCTTGTTCACAGGTAGAGCTGCCGCGATAACCGCATTACCGCGGTATCGCTGTTGCATCATGCTCACCGCAGAGTTAGGCTGAATACCGCGTCACCGCTGTTTTTTATCATAATAATAAAGTTGGCTTGCGGCTTGCGGCTCTGCAGATATACCCTACTCGGTTCCAAGCGACCCTATTGGGTAGAAGTGGTACCAGAAAAGTCATGTGAAACATTGCAGACCACTGACTGGTCAGAAGAGAGACGCGTCACACTTTGTAGCCTCAGTCTGAACAAAAACAGAACGCCGGCGCCGCCATCTTTACTGCCTCGCTAAGGATGCATTTCGTTCAGGATTTGTTTGCGACAGAACCAAGCAATAAACAAAAAAGAATGGATTCACTGTGTATTCTGCCTTATTTATTGATGAAACAAAACCGACATCAACCCAATTTACCACCGAGCGGAGAGTTTAGTGTCACAACAAGATCGCTGATGTGTTAAGTTTGTTGTTGTTAATACTACCGTCAGCCGATATACACGAGAGGTAACGTTAAACCCGGGTTTGCTTGGTAGAATACACAATGAGAGGTAACGTTAGCTTTGGCAGAATAGACGCAACGAGAGTCTGGTTAATGTTGTTATTGATTGATTGATTGATTGATTGAAACTGTGTTAAACTCTGGCTTGCTGCAAGCCCTCGGACATCTATGCCCACGGAGCTTTCAGTGTACACAAGCGAGCGGCCCCGCCTGCATTCCCACACGGAGACAAACGGAGTAGTACCTGGCTGCAGTGGAAAAGGAACGAAGTACCAGGTGCCTAAAGCGGGTCGAGTCGAGTAGGTACTATGCAGTGGAAAAGCGCCATTAGACTAGAGGCAGGCTATAAGAGTAGACTACTAAAAAAAAAAAAAATGCATTCAAACTTTTTTTTTTTTTTTGTGCGCACTGTGCGGTAATTACCACGGCGGTAGGAAATATTTCGCAAATTCGTGCGGTAAGGAAAATATCAATACCGCGGCAGCTCTATTCACAGGCATCTTTGGTTGGAGCAATCTCCCCTTGAGGAGGAGAAGAGAGTTCTCCTCCTCAGGGCTCCCCTCTCCGCGGATGGACTTTTTGGTCTGTCCACGGAGGCGCGGGCGGTATTTGACCTGGGCTCCACGCCGCCCCACACCACGCAGCCAGAGGTGAGAGCACGGCCTGCTGCGAGGCCCCCGACCGGCGGCCATGTGTCCCCCGCCTGGGATAACCTGGACACAAAGAGAACAGGTTGTCACGGTGCCGACAGCCTCGGCGGCCGAGGGATCGGCTATATTAGATGGGCACGCCCTGAAAAACCGCTGCCATCTAGCTGTGTCTAGCACGCTCTCCGGTTACTCCCCCCCGCTACACTACGGGACTCAAGGCTCTGATTTGTCCCCTTTGGCTGCGGGCCGCGTTCTTCCAGTGAAGCGCAAGCGGCCCCACATATCGCTTCTCATGGAGACAGGGGCTGACACCCAGTTGCTAGCTAGGCCTGGGTCTGTCTATGAGAATGCTGTGCTGTCAGGAGGCTCCCACGCCACATGTCCTGCGTTTGTGTTTGGTGAGCCTGGTGTTGTATCTGTCGACAGAGCAGGGTTCCCTGTATCTAAAAAAAATTGTCAGAGGGGGAACCCTAGGCCCAGGAGGTCACAGCGCGGGTTCCCCCAGCCCCGCCCTTGCCAGGCCAAGTATTACGTTAGTGCCTCCCCCGGCCGGACTTCCGGCGGTGGTCAGTCAGGCACGCGTAATTTGGGTGGTAGTAATATCACTACAGGGCTACGGTGTGTAGGGACTCACCCTATCGGGCAGCGTGGGGACCACACACCATGCATGTCCAGCGGGGTCCCCATGGGCACCAGGCTATCACACGTCACGGTCTTCACCGACGCCTCCCTCATGAGATGGGGGGGGACGTGTCGGACCGACGCAGTAGGGGGCAGCTGGCAAGACCATGCTGCCCGGTCTGCACTACATATCAATGTGTTGGAATTGAAGGCAGTGCTTCTAGTCCTCAAGCGGCTCGGCCACCTTGTGGTGGACGAGCATGTTTTGATCAGGACGGACAACACAATGTCAGCGTCGTATATCAACAGACAGGGAGCGTGCGGCGGTCGAACTCTGGCTATGGGCATCTCTCAGTCTGCGCAGCCTGAGGGCTCTCCACATCCCCGGCAGGGAGAATGTGGGTGCAGATGTGATGTCGCGGGGCGGTCCTCACCCGGACGAGTGGGGACTACATCCAGACATAGTCAGACAGGTCTGGGACCGATTCGGGGAGGCCGCGGTGGACCTGTTTGCGAGCAGACAGTCCCACCAGTGCCCCTTGTGGTTCTCGGTCAGTCGGAAGGACAACCCCTCTTTGGGAGTGGATGCCTTCTCGATGTATCCGTGGCCGCCCGGGATTCTGTACGCGTTCCCTCCCATACACCTGATAGCTCAGCTGTTGGAGCGGGTATGGCAGGAGCGCAGGACTTTGATCCTGGTTGCGCCGGACCGGGGCACAGCTGTGTGGTTCCCGACCCTGATTCAGCTCTTGGTGGCCCTGCCGTGGCCTGTTACGTGGTCACCGCAGGCCCTCTCTCAGGCATGCGGAACTCTGTTTCTGCCTCCTGTTCTGGACCCGGTGTCATGCCCCCTGGACTCGGTTCTTTCCTTCCTCCAGTCTATCCTGAATAGGCTGTCGGCCTCCACAGTGAAGGTGTACACCGCAGCTATATCTTCTTGTCATCTGGGCTTTGAGGGCAGAACACTGTTCAGCCACCCTCTCGTGAGACATTTCCTGCTTGGCGCACAGCGTCTCAAGCCTGTGGAACATTCTCTGTCTCCGAGTTGGAACCTCCAACTGGTCCTGGGACGGTTGTCGGAGGCCCTGTTTGAGCCTCTTGAGCAGGCGCCATTGGATCGACTGTCCTTTAAGACCGCGTTCCTTTTGGCCATCACCTCCGCTAAGCTCGTGGGTGAGCTGTGTGCTCTCTTGGTGCGGTCAGAGTGCCTGTCTATTCGGGCCGATAGCAGTGCAACTCTGAGGCCTAATCCGGTCTTCGTGCCAAAGAATATCCGGAGCTCTTATCGCTCCAGGGATATTGTGCTTCAGGCGTTTCACCCTCCTCCTCACACTAGTGAGTTGGAGGCGAGACTTCACCTGTTGTGTCCTGTCCATGCACTGAAGGTTTACCTTAGTCGCATGCGGGATCTCAGGGCTTCCGATCAACTGTTTGTTTGTTATGGTGGCTCTCGCGCGGGTAAGGCGCTGTCCAAGCAACGCCTGTCACATTGGTTGTGTGAGGGCATTGCCTTTTGCTACACTTTGGCTGGACAGGTTCCCCCTGCGGGCGTCAGGGCACACTCCACTCGTGGAGTAGCGGCCTCCGCTGCCCTGTTGGGGGGGGCCTCGGTGGAGGACATCTGCGCTGTGGCCTCCTGGTCCTCCCCGGGTCCTTTTGTTAGGTTTTACCTCATGGACATGACTGGGGGTTCTGTCTCCCAGGCAGTCCTGAGGTCCGGGACCTCTCCTGCATCCCGCCATCAGGTGGGCTAGCAGGTGTGTGTGGGTGTGGACCGCGGAGTGCTGTGTCACACGTGGTCCCGCTTGCACTGTGCGTTCTGGGGTGCCTGGTTCCCTTTTTCGCACATTGGTTGTAGTTGACTGCCTCCCGCCCTTCGTTAGGACGGCCGGGTGGACGGGACTCCCCTCCTCCCTGGCAGGGGCTTACGGGCCCTCAGGGGGTGCATTTGACATGGCCACGCGTCCGCTCTGCCCCTTTTGATCTCATAATGGCAGAGCGAGACGCGATTGGCCAGTATGATAATATAATGAAGGTTATCCTATAACCCTAGTTATATGAATACTGGCTGAGCGTCTTGCTCTTCAGCGCCCTGAGGTCCCTTGGATGTTTTTCACGTATGGAATTCAAACTTGGAAGGGCGTGGACGTGACCACTTCCTGTGTCTTGTAGAGGCACGCACCGGAGTAGGCGTGGTCACATGCAAGTCAGGTGCATGTGCAATTTTTCACGCGCACAGTAGGTGCTGGAGATGATATCTCATAATGGCAGAGCGAGACGCTCAGCCAGTATTCATATAACTAGGGTTATAGGATAACCTTCGTTATGCTTAGAGTTTATCTTTAGAGCAGGGCGATAGACCACCAGCCCTGATTCCAAACTCTAAGCATAACCAACTTCGAAAGAGGGCGACTTCGAAAGAGGGTCTAAGCTTAACCAGTTTGAAACAAGGCGGACATTAATAAAATTTGCAATCAATCAATTCAATAATCCATGCTCACTTAAAACAGCGCACTTCCCAATGCTTCTATAGAAAGTAGGTTAACCTATAGGGCAAAGAAAACATATATTTTAGAGATGGAGATCGAAGAGATAGACTTTGACAATTGTTTTAGTGATGATGATGATTAGTAGTTTAGGGCACAAAATACAAATAGAAAAAAAGACTTGAATGTTGTGTCAACAAAGAAGATGGACGTATTTACCGTATTACATACATGTAGACCTACGTAAGAAATTGGCATTGAAAGCAGCACTTGTATACAAGCATGCCAGAGATATATGTGACCACTTCAGAAATTGTATTACTATCTTTAACCCTCAAAACATGAGTCCACATCTTTTTTTGTTCAGTCATCTACAATACGATGTGTCTTTATTGGTAAAAAATGCTTTATTCTTTGTAAAGGTGCCACTAATTTGCATACTAGCTCGCCACAAACAGGTGATCATTCTGGCAATAGTTTTATTATGATTTTTGACCCTCAAAATATGGGTCTAGACAACCTACTTGTTCAGTTATTTGCAATATTGGCTGAAATAGCGACATTCGTTTTTTGACGATGGCATCATACATTTGCATATAAATGATACATGGGACACTATGACAGATTTTTAACATAGCCTATCATTTTCTACAAATTTTTTCCAATCTAGAAAAACTGGTTAACAATATATTTCCATGGGGTGCATGATAGTATCCGCTTTCCTACTCAACTAATTGGTAAAAATGTGATTATTTTGTATTGACGGCACAGATTTGCATAGGCTACTTACATAGAAACATGTGATCACTCTAGGGATAGTGTTATTGTGATCTTTGACCCTCAAAACATGGGTCTATACACCTCATTTGTTCAGTTATCTGCAATATTGGCTGAGATATATGAAACTGATTTCTTTGTGATTTTTTGATAGTTGCGTCCTTAATTTGCATATAAATGATACATGGGACACTCTGACAACTTGTTAACATAGCCTATAATTTGTTTCACCTTTTTTCCATTCTAGAAAGTCTGGTTAGAAGTATATTTCCAGGGGGTGCATGATACCCCCCTCTATCTACTAGATTTATTAATTTCTTAGGATTTCTTTTGGACTGGTCTAATACATGTTTACGGTTCTAAGATGGATCCCCCCGCTGCCTCCTCCTCCTCCAGGGGTCACTGCAGGGCGCCACGGGGAGCGGTGTACTGTCTCATGTTAGGCAGGCCATGCATTATGCAGCAGCTTAGGCCACTGCGCTGGATCTCCATGTCCTTGCCTACAGTCCACATGTCGCTGCTCTGGTCGTAGCGCTCCACGTTGGAGGTGGTGTTTAAGCCATTGAAGCCAATGTAGCCTCCGGCCACGAAGAGCAGGTCGTCCAACACCCCGATGCCAAAGTGGCTGCGGGGGGTGAGCATGGTGGGCAGGGCGCGCCAGGAGTCAGTCAAGGGGCTGTAGGCCTCCACGCTATGCAGGCGGTTTTCACTGTCAAACCCTCCCACCTGAGGACAGGACACATGAGAGGAATGTTTTAGTATGTGGTTAAGGCAGACACTGTATTATTCCACTTAGGGAAATGAGGGCATCACAGCAGCATTGCAAGTCAAATGATACAAATCTATACAAATATCTAGTATAAACTAAGCATTTGTCTCCGTGTGCACCTACCACACAGACTTGTCCTCCGTACGCAGCGACTCCCATTCCGCTACGCCTGCTGCTCATGGGGGCGATCAGAGTCCACTGGTTGGTGTCTGGGCTGTAGCACTCAGCTGTGAACAGCCACGCCGCCCCGTTGAAGCCACCACAGATGTAAACCTGTAATAAGAAAGAATATTCAAATTTAGTTTATATATTCCATTTTATTTCATTCTACTTTAACACATTCCCTGCCACGCTTCTATCCATCAATGTAGGATCACTGCCACCAGTCTAAGCCTATGGAGATGTTCACCTTCTTTGCAGGGCTATAACTTTTTAAATTGTATTGCTAAATTGACATTACTATGGCCCATTCAACATCGATTATCTATCGTTCAGGATGTAGGAGCGTTATACTTTTTCATTCATAGATTCTTCCAAAAATACCTTCTAGAATATAAGTATGTTTTTATCGTTTTCTGCACTAATTCATAGAACGTGAGTTATAGGCATAAACGCATATATAGATTATCAACTGCCGTTTATTGCCGATACACGCTATATTAAAAAAATCAACTGTACATGATCACATACGTTATGATTCATCATGCACGGATGAAAGGGGGGGGGGGGTCGTTTATAATTCCGTGATCGTCAGTAAATGCTTTATGTAGTATGGGTGATATATTGATCTGATCGGTTTGCAGTGAAAATAATAAACAATCAAGCTGAAAGTAACGTTACTGTCCTCTTACCGTTCGCCGATGAGACTGGAGGAAAAAGATCCCACTTATTTGACGTCGATCGACTACATCCATTTCCGGTTTGTATGGCGCAATAAACGCCCAATTATTGAGTTATGGCAGCGATCCATATGCACGCCAGTGTGTGTCTGTAGTCCCGCAACGATATGTGACTGCCGGACGGATTTCCCAGATGCACCGAGATCACCAGATCCACTTCCGGTTGTAACTCGCCCGATCATCCACCAGGCGGCGGTATTGAGGCGTTGCACTGTTGTGCATGGTCCCACTGTATCACCAGAGGCTGGGTGGCGGAATTATGAATGCCATGGCGAAAAAATTAAATATGATCTCAATAACGTCGTACAGCGTGGTCTGGCAGAATTAGCATGGCCAGCAAACACGTCGTAAGCCGTTTTTGGCGGTCAATGTGTTAATGCTGATGCACCATAAGACCAAGACAAATTCCTTGTATGTGCAGCTTACTTGGCAATAAAGACATTTCTGATTTCTGATTCTGAATGATACCAATCGCTTAGTTTTTAATGTGAACGTTCCTTGGGTTCATCTACCACAGTTCTACCCACCTTGCCGTTGAGGGCTGCGGCGCCGGCGTCGCTCCTGTGCTCCAGCATGGGTGAAGTCACTGTCCACTGGTTGGTTTCAGGCTCGTAGCGCTCGGCGGTGTTCAGTCGCACGTGCCCGTCGAACCCTCCCATGGCGTAGATACAGCCGCCCAACGCGACCACGCTGACGTAACAGCGGCGTGAGTGCATGGGAGCCGACTGCAGCCAGCTGCGAGTGACAGGGTTGAACCTGCGCACACTGCTGAAATACTCTACGCCATCGAAGCCACCGACGCAGTAGACCAGACCGTGGAGATAAGCGCTGCCGTGGTAGGCCCGGAGACTCTCCACCTCAACGCTCACGTCCATCCATCCACCGGCTCGGATATCATAAGCCTCCATGCCATTGGTCACGCTGCCGCCACTAACGCCTCCGATGGCCAATAGGACCTCCTGGGGCAGGCGTGGGCGCGTCAGGGGGTTTGGGAGCCTGTCGGAGTCAGGGGGTTTCAGGACGCTGAGGATGAGGGCCCTGCAGTCATGGCTGTCCCTCACCATAGGGTTGTTTTCGACGTTGTTATGGAAGTAGTCAGGCCTCATCAAGCCCATGCGAACCTGGGAAGAGACAAGCAGACAGCGGGTACAACTTAGATAGCGGTTGTAGACGGTTTCACTTGAATTCTGTTGCTAGGGAACAGTTTGGACCCAAATGTAATGTTTGTAGTGTTGTTTTGATGTAATGCACAGTAATACAATTAGTTACCTTGGGCAGCAGCAAAGGGATGTGTGTTTTACGCTCCTCACAGGAGTGGTCGATCCAACGGAGGACGGCCTCGAACACCGTCTCCTCGTTCTTCACGTTCAGGTCATCCCCCTCGATGATGTCCACCAGTTGCTGCAGGGACAGGTCCACAAACTCCTGTGAAACGCGCAGCATCTCCTCAAAGTGGCACACGATGAAGAGATAGGCCTTGCGCCTCAGGTCAGGGCAGCAGTAGATGTCCGTGAACCTCCAAATGCCGACACAGTTTTCCAGAGACAGCTGGCCTTCTAGGAAGTCAGAGCACACTCCTACTATGCCAGTGACGAGAAGCTGGTCTGCAGCCACCAGAAGCTCTTTCACGTTCTCTGCTGTCACCGGCACAAAGCGTGTGTAGGCGTACTCTATGATGAGCTGCATCATACCCGCGGACACCCCAGGGATAGTGTAGACTGGTTTCTCTGAGTCGCTCCAGCGAGTGAAGAGGGTTCTGTGGGATGCAGAGTATAGAGATATCTGAGATATCTGAGTAAACAGTAAGCAACATTCTGTCCTGTGTACTAATATATTTTCACTGTAGAAGTATAGGGTCTTAGCACAGTAGAAGTATAATATATTTTCACAGTAGAAGTACAGTATAGTATCTTTATACAGTAGAAGTACAGTATAGTATCTTTATACAGTACCAAAATGAGAGTTTACCCAAATCAAAAACCCTGGGTAGACAAATCCGTCCGTGAAGCTCTGAGAGAGCGCACCAAAGCATACAACGACGGCCTAGTGGCAGGCAACATGAATGACCACAAGGTGGCGCGATACAACGTAAGGAGGACAGTGTCAGAGGCCAAACGGCGCTACAGGGATAAAATTGAACTCCAGTTTGAACAAGCTGACTCTAGAGCTATGTGGCAGGGGCTCAAAATGATGACAGACTACAAAGGCGCCTCCCTCAAACTGAACAGTGACATCTCCTTAGCAAATGACCTCAATACCTTCTATGCGAGGTTTGATGCTGGTAATAACAACACCAGCTCACAAGCCACGGCAATGGGGGGGGGGGGGGTCGGCTGCTGATGGAGGCGCAGTGTTCAGGGTAACAGAGCATGAGGTGAGGCGGACCTTTAAAAAAGTGAATATCAGGAAGGCAGCAGGTCCGGACGGCATCCCCGGCCGCGTCCTAAAAGTCTGTGCCGACCAACTGGCCCCAGTATTCACTGACATATTTAACCTGTCCTTAGAACAGGCTGTCATCCCCACCTGCCTGAAGAAGTCCACTATTATCCCTGTACCCAAAAAATCCAAGCCTGCTTGCCTCAACGACTACCGCCCTGTAGCTCTCACCTCCATAGCCATGAAGTGCTTTGAGAAGCTAGTAAAGGGCTACATCTGCTCCTCCCTCCCCATCAACATGGACCCCCTGCAATTTGCATACCGCCCCAACAGGTCCACGGAGGACGCCATAGCCCATGTGCTGCACACAGCAGCATCACACCTGGACAAGAGGCAGGGGAACTATGTGAGAATGCTATTCATCGACTACAGCTCGGCATTCAATACCATAGTCCCCTCCATACTCATAGCCAAGCTCAGGGACCTGGGCTTGAACTATGACCTCTGCCAGTGGGTCTTGGACTTCCTGACTGGCAGACCCCAGGTGGTGAGAGCAGGCAACTGCACCTCCTCATCCATCACCCTCAACATAGGGGCCCTCCAGGGCTGTGTTCTGAGTCCCCTCTTCTACTCCCTGTACACACACAACTGTGTGGCTCAGCGGAGTAGCAATACAATCATCAAATTTGCTGACGACACAGTGGTGGTGGGCCTGATCTCTGCCAACGATGAGAGGGCCTACCTGGAAGAGGTCAAGGTCCTGGCGGGATGGTGCCAGGAAAACAGCCTCTCCCTGAACGTCAGCAAAACAAAGGAGATGATTGTGGACTTCAGGAGGTCGGGGGTCAAGGACTACAGCCCCCTCAGCATCGACGGGGCACCGGTTGAGAGAGTCAACAGCTTTAAGTACCTCGGAGCCTACATATCCGAGGACTTGACATGGACCACACACATTGACAGTGTTGTGAAGAAGGCACGACAACGCCTCTACTTCCTCAGGCGCCTAAGGAAGTTCCAAGTCAGTCAGAAGATCCTTAAGAACTTCTACTCATGTACAATAGAGAGCATCTTGACCGGCAACATCACCTCCTGGTTTGGGAATAGCACTGCACAAGACCGAAGCAGACTACAAAGAGTGACACGTTCAGCCGAACGCACAATTGGAGGGGGGCTCCCCACCCTCCAGAACATTTACAACAAGCGTTGCAAGGGCAAGGCTAAGAGAATCATTAAAGACTCCAGTCACCCGAACAACTGCCTCTTTGAACTGCTGCGGTCAGGCAAGCGATACCGGAGTCTCAAGGCGAGCACAGAAAGACTCAGAAGAAGCTTCTATCCCCAGGCCATCAGGCTGCTAAACGAACAATGAACACTACACAACAACAACCACCAAACGCACATAGCACACACATCCACACGCACACACTCACTTTAAACAAACACACTGTAGCACACACTCCACACACTTTATAGCACACACCCACTTTAAACAAACACACTGTAGCACCCACTCCCCACACTTTATATTTATTGATGAAGGATTGCACTACAACTCGTACACCTTACTGTAAATTGTACCTAAATTGTACCTCATCCCATTTCTGCTTTGCACTATATAGTACTGTACATTAGTACACTGCATAGTATTGTATATTATATGGTAACTCAGAACATTGTACATATGTCTATACCGAACACTGTGACCTCATTTTCTTCTTCTAAATTACATGCTATACTATGTTATTTGATACTATCTTGTCTAGCACAGTCTCTGGAGCGTAACAGTAAGAAGCATTTTGTATGAAAGTATTCTGTACTTCTGTATGACAACTATTAAAGAAACTTGAAACAGTAGAAGTAGTACAGTATAGTATCTTTATACAGTAGAAGTACAGTATAGTATCGTTTTACAGTAGAAGTACAGTATAGTATATTTTTACAGTATAAGTACAGTATATTATCTTTCTACAGTAGAAGTACAGTATATTATCTTTTTACAGTATAAGTACAGTACATTATCTTTATACAGTAGAAGTACAGTATATTATGTTTTACAGTATACGTACAGTATAGTATCTTTTTACAGTATAGTATCTTTTTACAGTAGACATACAGTATAGTATCTTTTTCCTAACCAAGTTAACCTGAACCAAGCTAAACTTACCTGAAATAGGCGCTGCAGCCATACAGGATTGGCTTGTGGGCATTAAACTCAGTGCTGTTGACTTTAATAACCACATCACAGAACCTTCCCTCCAGACGCAGTTCATTAAGGATTGTACAGGACATTGTTTCCTTTTCCATGTGGGGATTTTTAAATTGTATCTACAGTATATATTCAAGTTTACAGACAAGTAGCCGGAAACAACAAGTGAGATCCACTTGTCTTCTGAGATCTGAGCTCTTCTGAGAGAATTGTTGAACAGATACACAAATGTTCTAGAATGTTTGATTATGACATCATACTGTGACATCATACTGTGACATCATACTGTGACATCACAACGGAACATATTTGAGTGCCATTTGAATAATATAAATAATATGTATGATATAATATAATGTAATGTTATATATTATAATATAATGTAATATAATAATAAAGTATAATATATTTAACTCCATTTTAATAATATAGATATTATGTCTAAAAACATGACATTCTTTAGAAGTTTTAAAATATATATTTTTTAATTTAAGTTAAAGTAAATATAAAATAATAATAACGTTATTTATATAGCACCATTCATACAGATTGCAGCTCAAAGTGCTTTACACAAAAAACTAAACAAAATGATAGAAAAAATAAGAAAAAAATTACAATCACTCCATAACTAAGGATGGAAATGATAAGACGTGAAAATGATAAAAACGGTAATAAAACAACTAGATAAGATAGTAAAAATAGCTAAATAAGACAAACAGTAAGACAATAACATAAGACGATAAAATAATTACAGATAAAATAATAATAAAGACCGAAAGATTTAATAGTTACAATAATAAAATAGCAACATTAGATAGTAAACAATAAGAAAACATGTAATAACATTAAAATAAGACATTAAAAAAGAACAAATAAAATTATAAAAGAAATACATAAAACAATGATAACAATGACAATAAAATATTTAAGTAAAAATAATAGAAATAAAGAAAAATAAGACAATAAAATAAAGATAATAATTCATTTAAAAGGTTTTTTAAAAAGGTACGTTTTGAGCAGTGCCAACCGAGTGTGCTGTCCTAATGACCTGCAGGAGAGTGTTCCACAGTTTTGGGGCATAGCAGCTGGAAGCACTGATCACAGCATGTTAGGTCACCACTTGTAACTCTGCTGTGGACACTGAGCACCCGGCTCTATAGCAGACACAGGGATAAACAGAGGGAGGCTACTGATGCCAGTGGGTGGTGGTGATGGTGATGATGATGATGACGAAGAAGCAGAAACTATGAAAATCACTTTCTTCTTCTTCGTTGTCAACATCATCATCATCATCATCATCATCATCATATTATTATTATTATTATTATTATTATTATTAGGCTATTATTATTGTTGTTGTTTTTGTTGGACAAAAGTATTAAATAGTTTAGGTCACAGTAAACTTCTGTCTTTTCTATTAAACAATACCATACTGGTAATAGTGCAAATAGTTATTTATTCAATCAGTGCATGAAGCGGTTCCATCTCATTTCATGTCTTTATTTGTAGCACACATTGCTACATTGTCATGCAGCGAAGACACACATGCAAGATGGGCGACACACATAGGAACACACACACACACACACACACACACACACACACACACACACACACACACTGAGGGTGGATTTCTGTGGTGTAATCCTTATGGAAGGTAGGGTTGTGTGCAGTTCAGCGAGTTGGGAGATGTTCATACAGTATCCAAATATTGATGAATATTGCATACGGTTTACAATAGATTTTTTGGTCTATTTGAGATAGGGTTGAGTGTCCTTGTTGCCTAGTAACATGTAGAGTGTAGATACTGTACTGAAGACACCTAGTAACATGTAGAGTGTAGATACTGTACTGAAGACACATAATGGGATAGACCCTTCAGGAATCTGGGGAGATGTTGAGCCAAATCAGATCTCAGAAGAGTTCTCTATGTGTATGTATGTATGTATGTATGTATGTATGTATGTATGTATGTATGTATGTATGTATGTATGTATGTATGTATGTATGTATGTATGTATGTATGTATGTATGTATGTATGTATGTATGTATGTATGTATGTATGTATGTATGTATGTATGTATGTATGTATGTATGTGTGTGTGTATGTATATATGTATATTCTTATTAATTTATATATTTAATTTATACATGACTATTTTATTTTTCATTACTCTGATTTAACTGATGGTCTTGTCATTGTCGTTATTATTATTATTATTACTGTTATTGTCCTGTGATGTCTTGTTTATTAGTATTGTTATTGTATTGTGTTGTCTTGTTTCATGTTAAAAAGGGAAAATAAAGAAAAACTGTGTAAAAAAAAAGAAAAAAAAGAAAAAAAGAAGAGTTCTCCCAGGATAAAGGGAGGAGATGTTGAGCCAAATCAGATCTCAGAACAGTTCTCCCAGGATAAAGGGAGGGATAGTTTCACCAATAACCTCCATGAGCGAGGAGCAGCCGTTTTACAAACCACAAATCACAGACGGAGAAGAGACAGAGATGCTTAGAGAAGAGACAGAGATGCTTAGAGAAGAGACAGAGAGATAGAGAGAGAGATAGGACAGAGATGTTTAGAGAAGAGGCAGAGAGAGATAGAGAGAGACAGACAGATAAATAGAAACAAAGATGCTTAAAGACAGTGACAGAGAGATAGATACAGCTATGTGCGTTTGCATGTGTGTGTGTGTGTGCTTGCCATCTTGTGTGTATTTTCTTATGTGTGTATATTGATGTTTACTATGTAATCATTGTCTTACTGTACAATGTGCTTGCATGTATGTGTGTGTGTGTGTGTGTGTGTGTGTGTGTGTGTGTGTGTGTGTGTGTGTGTGTGTGTGTGTGTGTGTTTGTCAGGTGTCCAGTATCGACATAGATATAGTGATCTGCAATCTGCTTGGGTTGCGGGTGCAATTCCTCAGGCTCAACCATATGGATAAAAGTACTCATTATACGTGCATTACACAAACTAAAAACAGATATTGTCGGAATTAATAGAAGAAAGAAACGCCACCACCTTTGGCTGATAGTGATTTATTAATTTATTAGGATTTCTTTTGGACTGGTCTAATACATGTTTACGGTTCTTAGATGGATCCCCCCGCTGTCTCCTCCTCCTCCAAGTGTCACTGCAGGGCGCCACGGGGAGCGGCGTACTGGCTCATGTTAGGCAGGCCATGCATTATGCAGCAGCTTAGGCCACTGCGCTGGATCTCCATGTCCTTGGCTACAGTCCACCTGTTGCTGCTCTGGTCGTAGTACTCCACATTGGAGGTGTCGTTGAAGCCAGGATTGAAGCCATTGTAGCCTCCGGCCACGAAGAGCAGGTCATCCAACACCCCGATGCCAAAGTGGCTGCGGGGGGTGAGCATGGTGGGCAGGGCACGCCAGGAGTCAGTCAAGGGGCTGTAGGCCTCCGCGCTATGCAGGTGGTTTTCACTGTCATACCCTCCCACCTGAGGACAGGACACATGAGAGGAAGGTTTTAGTATGTGGTTAAGGCAGGCAGACACTGTATTAATCCACTTAGGGAAATGAGGGCATCACAGCAGCATTGCAAGTCAAATGATACAAATCTATAAAAATATCTAGTATAAAGCATTTGTCTCCGTGTGCACCTACCACATAGACTTGTCCTCCGTACGCAGCGACTCCCACTCCGTTACGCCTGCTGCTCATGGGGGCGATCAGAGTCCACTGGTTGGTGTCTGGGCTGTAGCACTCAGCTGTGAACAGACACTCCGCCCCGTTGAAGCCACCACAGATGTAAACCTGTAATAAGAAAGAATATTCAAATTTTGTTTATAAATTCCATTTAATTTCATTCTACTTTAATTGTCTGTTAATGTTGATGCATCATAGGACCAAGACAAATTCCTTGTATGTGCAGCTTACTTGGCAATAAAGTCATTTCTTATTTCTGATTCTGAATGATACCAATCGCTTAGTTTATAATGTGAACATTCCTTGGGTTCATCTACCTCAGTTCTACCCACCTTGCCGTTGAGGGCTGCTGCGCCGGCGGAGTTCCTGTGCTCCAGCATGGGTGAGATCAGTGTCCACTGGTTTGTTTCAGGTTCGTAGCGCTCGGCGGTGTTCAGTCGCACGTGTCCGTCGAACCCTCCCATGGCGTAGATACAGCCGTCCAACGCGACCACGCTGACGTAACAGCGGCATGAGTGCATGGGAGCCGCCTGCAGCCAGCTGCGAGTGACAGGGTTGAACCTGCGCACACTGCTGAAATACTCTATGCCGTCAAAGCCACCGACGCAGTAGACCAGACCGTGGAGATAAGCGCTGCCGTGGTGGGCCCGGCGACTCTCCGCCTCAACGCTCACGTCCATCCATCCACCGGCTCGGATATCATAAGCCTCCATGCCATTGGTCACGCTGTCGCCACTCCAGCCTGCGATGGCCAATAGGACCTCCTGGGGCAGGCGTGGGTGGGTCAGGGGGTTTGGGAGCCTGTCGGAGCCAGGGGGTTTCAGGACGCTGAGGATGAGGGCCCTGGAGCCGTGGCTGTCCCTCACCATAGGGTTGTTCTGGACGTTGTTATGGAAGTAGTCAGGCCTCATCAATCCCATGCGAACCTGGGAAGAGACAAGCAGACAGCGGGTACAACTTAGTAGGGCTGGACGGTATGGTCTAAAAAGTATATCACGGTATAATTTGAAGCGTAGACGGTAACGGTATATATCACGGTATATTAACTTATCTTGTCTATATACATGCTTCTGAAGGGGTAAAACACTGGCAGCTATTACTGTACTATTGTATTACTAGGACATATTTCACATAGTACAGAGGTATTTCTTTTTCATTGTTGAAACATAAATAATAATAAAAAATATATATATTCTGTTACAGCTGCTGAGCTATATACTATAGCTAATGTCCATCAATATATTCCTTTGGAATGAAATAGGTTCAAGAATTGAATCAGGATTGTTAGCAGAGAGAGAGAGAGATAGAGAGGGAGGGTGAGAGAGAGTGAGGGGGAGGGCTGCTACGGGTGGAGCCGGTGTTGGCTTGCTGAGGCTACATCAACAGGCTGCTAGGAGCTAGCTAACATTAGCTTTCTGAGGCTACATCAACATTTAACATTACTTAAGATTTTAGCGCGACGTGGGCATTCCAGAATGGCGAGGATGCAAAGCATGTTAGACCATTGGATCCGACGCAGAGTTTACATTACACATAGAAACTGTGCGACTCGCGAGAGAAGTTGTCACACAGCTGTGTGCAACGCAGGGCTGAAGGGCTAGTTTGCTTCTAGAATTGAAGGTCCGCTCTGTTCCGCGTATACTATGAAATGACAATTGCGCGTTGACACTAGTGATGTGACGATTCATCGATTTGCATCGGTGCGCCGGCATAAACGTTCACGATGCGAGTGCACCGGTGGAATAAGTCCGCATCGACAAAATTTCAAGCTGAACTCGCGATGCATCTTGTTGTAGTGTCTTTGCATCGATCAAAACCGATGCATTCATATAATTTCCTCTCATCCACTTCTGTCAGCAGTGCACTGTGACTGCACACACAGCAGATACTATTGCTTCGCTACTACATAAGGCGAGAGCCGCGTCACAGTTATCAACAAACAGTGGAAGTCGAGGAGGAGACATGAATAGAATTGATCAACATGGCTAACGCTAGTAGCCTCTGGCTAACGCCAGTTAGCCGTTCAGCTAACGCTAAACTACAGTGTCTAACTAACTAACTAACTAACTAACTAACTAACTAACTAACTAACTAACGTGACTCTGCAACACCAGTTCCATTAGTGAGGAGGGGGGGGGGGGGGTATATTGAAGACGCTTGACAACAGGGGTTCAAAGATAACTTCACATTTATTGGCTATTCGTTTCTTAATTATATCGCTTCATGCATCGGGGGCATCCAGGCAGGCTCCGTGTGTTGTTGACATCCTAGTCTAGTGTGTGTGACATCATCAACTGTCGACGGCAACTCAGACGGGGAGGGGCTCTCGCTCTCTCCTCTCTCTCCTCTCTCTCTCTCTCTCTCTCTCTCTCTCTCTCTCAATCTCTCTCTGTTCAATGATTTAAAGTGGCCAAACGTTACAATATAAATACTAATTGGATAGTTGATGATAAACATTTAATTTCATTATCTGAAATATTATAAGATCATTAAGTCTGCTATAAGCCATTATCCCTTTGTGTATGATTATTATTGTCTCACAGTAGTGTGTATATACATTGTGTGTGTGTTTTTAGCTAAAGTGGATAGAAAAGACAGTACTATGCAAAAGTCTTCTTAGGCACCCAAGAGTTTTTATATAAATTGTCTTACAGTAGATTTTTTTTAATAATAATATAAGCTGCATATAAGGAATACAACCTCCTAAATAATTTTTCCAGTTCGCACATATCTTTTTTAGGGGGAGGGCGGCTACGTGGCGTAGTGGGCAAGGCGCTCGCCACGAATGCGGAGACGCTGGGCTCGCCTGTTCGAGCCCAGCGCTCCACATTGCTTTCAGTTTAGCTGGTCGTTCATACTAATACACATTGGCCGTATTAGGGGGTGGGAAACTGATGGGTGGGGATCGGGCGTTGTGGACAGCGACTCCTACAGGTCGGTTGGTGCGCCTGCGCAGTAGAATCAGGAAGTGTTGGGGGCAGCGTGAGCCTCCCACGCGTTACTCCTCGCCACTGAGAGATCGACGCTAAACTACAGTGTCTAACTAACTAACTAACGTGACTCTGCAACACCAGTTCCATTAGTGAGGAGGGGGGGGGGGGGGTATATTGAAGACGCTTGACAACAGGGGTTCAAAGATAACTTCACATTTATTGGCTATTCGTTTCTTAATTATATCGCTTCATGCATCGGGCATCCAGGCAGGCTCCGTGTGTTGTTGACATCCTAGTCTAGTGTGTGTGACATCATCAACTGTCGACGGCAACTCAGACGGGGAGGGGCTCTCGCTCTCTCTCTCTCTCTCTCTCTCCTCTCTCTCTCTCTCTCTCTCTCTCTCTCTCTCTCTCTCTCTCTCTCTCTCTCTCTCTCTCTCTCTGTTCAATGATTTAAAGTGGCCAAACGTTACAATATAAATACTAATTGGATAGTTGATGATAAACATTTAATTTCATTATCTGAAATATTATAAAATCATTAAGTCTGCTATAAGCCATTATCCCTTTGTGTATGATTATTATTGTCTCACAGTAGTGTGTATATACATTGTGTGTGTGTTTTTAGCTAAAGTGGATAGAAAAGACAGTACTATGCAAAAGTCTTCTTAGGCACCCAAGAGTTTTTATATAAATTGTCTTACAGTAGATTTTTTTTAATAATAATATAAGCTGCATATAAGGAATACAACCTCCTAAATAATTTTTCCAGTTCGCACATATCTATTTTTAGGGCGAGGGCGGCTACGTGGCGTAGTGGGCAAGGCGCTCGCCATGAATGCGGAGACGCTGGGCTCGCCTGTTCGAGCCCAGCGCTCCACATTGCTTTCAGTTTAGCTCAGGGGTCAGCAACCTTTTTGACATGGAGTGCCTATTTGAAATATAGTTGTAACTAGTGTGCCTCAACAATATTCCATGCATCGTTTTTTTTCTCTCATAATCAGGTTTTTTTAATGATAATTCTTACATTATTACATCATTATTGTTATTGTTATTATTAACAATATTATTATGATGGTTGTATCAACCCTAAATCTGAGTTGGGGGGGGGGGGGGGGGGTGCAATGCAGACAAACAGCTGCATACAGTGCGACCATTTCACTCACATTTGCCCATTCATTTTTGGACACAGCACACACCATAGCTCCACCTACAGGCCTAATGGAGAACTGTACAAAAATAAATAATAATAAGTTACCCAAACTTAAAAATATTGAGTTCAGTTACTGTGCTCAGTTTTCAATCCATAATAAGTTAACAGAAAAATAAGTACACAACCACATTATTTCAACCTAATAAAACTATGTTTATTGTCATTGTTTTAAGAACACAAGTTGATGTGCAATGTTCAATGAAATAATAGAAAAATAAATAATAAAATGTGTTGATTAAGCACTGGTCACAATGGTGACCGTAATAATGTTTTTGTTATAAGGCTCTGCAAATGTTACTGAATGATGTAGCAATGTATTTCCAGCTAAATTGAAATAATAAACAAATAAAGGGTTTCAATTAAATATGTGTACTATTGTCACATGACACAGCTCAGAAGCTCAGAACACCTCAGAACACAGCTACATCTAACGAGGCGTCCCAAGGTTTAAGTTTAACTGAGGCTAACGTTAACATGATGGCACACACAGTGCACACACAAAGCACACCCTCCTCCTCCTCCTCCTCCTCCAATCTCTCCACCAGAGCCAGAGAGAGAGAGAGAGAGAGAGAGAGAGAGAGAGAGAGAGAGAGAGAGAGAGAGAGAGAGAGAGAGAGGTTCAGCACCACATGCACAGTGGACAGCTCCCCTAGCCCTACACATACACATGCCGCGTAATAATAATAATAATATATGCGCGATTGTGCGTATGATCTATTATGCGTAGAGCCCTGCATATGCACGTTCAAGTTCAAGTTAACATGCAAACCGATGTATAGGAAAATAAACAGCAGCCTACCTGTCGCGTCAGTGTTTTGCCTGGCTGAGCTCCGGTTATTTGGGGGGTGTAATTAGTCACTTTAAGCTGGACACATGCTTCGGAGTGGTCGGTTGTCAATCGACTCCGGGAGGGGTTGAGCACATACTTCATGTGCGAAAAGATCTGCTCACAGAGGTATGTTGACCCGAAGACCGTCAGCAAAGCCATTGCAACGTTCCGTTGACATGGTGGGGATATCTTTTATCCTTGCTTTTATTGTCTCTTTATTTGGCAAGCCTTCAAACAAAACATAATAGGTACAGATAAAAGCCTATATACGTCGCCATCCGTGAATGGCTTTCCACGTTTTGCAATGCAATGAGCAATGCGATAGCAATTGCTTCAGTTGCGTGTTTTTTAGCGCTTGTGAACACTTTGAGGGTGCTGGCTTGCTTCCCATACCTGGCGACGGCACGTTTAATGGATTCTGCCTTATCCGCCTGATCCTTGAAACTTGTTTTATGCTTAGTCTCGAAATGGCGTTTCACAGATGATGTTTGGCAAACTACATTTTCCAAACAGAAAGAACACATAGCACGGTCCTTCTGACGGTCCACAAACCCGTAATCGTCTGTCCACGAGGGCTGGAATGTGCGAATTTGCTTTGATTTCTTAGCGGGGGTTGATCATGACACTGCACAGAATGCAACCTCAGCACTGTGTGTTACCTGGCGCGACTGCTGCGGGAGGCCGGCGGGAGGCCGGCTACAGCGGAGCACATGGGAACAGCTGATTGCTGTCATAATATAGGGGTGTGCAGAACAGTCGACTTACAAAAAAGAACCTGTGGGAGGATTTCAACAAGAGATATGCGACAACAGTGCAAAACATTTCACAATAATATTTCAAAGCGAAGTAAAAAAAAAAAAAAAAAAAAATAATAATAATAATAATATATATATATATTTTTTTTTTATGCTGCCCCCCCCGCGTGCCTATGGAAATGGTCCCGCGTGCCTAAGCAGGCACGCGTGCCTAGGGTTGCCGACCCCTGGTTTAGCTGGTCGTTCATACTAATACACATTGGCCGTATTAGGGGGTGGGAAACTGATGGGTGGGGATCGGGCGTTGTGGACAGCGACTCCTACAGGTCGGTTGGTGCGCCTGCGCAGTAGAATCAGGAAGTGTTGGGGGCAGCGTGAGCCTCCCACGCGTTACTCCTCGCCACTGAGAGATCGAGCTGCGCAGGTGAAAAGATGCGACTGCTGTTACCTCAAGTACCGGAGGGGACTTGTGCTATGTATGACTTAGTCCACATTGCAGCCGGCTTGTGGGAGGCAAGAAACAGCGTTTGTGACAGGGGAGGGTTGAATTGGATGATACGAAAATTGGGATGGGAGAAAATATATAGAAAATGGGAGAAAAAGTGGATCAAAAAAAATCTATTTTAGGGGGAAATCAGAGTGAAATAGTCACACTGTGGAGCCCTGTCTCGGCGGGCTGGCGTTGGCTCCACTCCTCCACACTGTGTTGCTCTACCGGTCACAAGGTATAGTCTAAATCCATACCGTAGCGCAAATTCATACCGTTTATACCGTATACCGTTTATACCTTCCACCCCTACAACTTAGACAGCGGTTGTAGACGGTTTCACTTGAATTCTGTTGCTAGGGAACAGTTTGGACCCAAATGTAATGTTTGAGAACCACTGTACTAGGGATCCTAGTGTTGTTTTAATGTAATGCACAGTAATACAATTAGTTACCTTGGGCAGCAGCAAAGGGATGTGTGTTTTACGCTCCTCATGGGAGTGGTCGATCCAACGGAGGACGGCCTCGAACACCGTCTCCTCGTTCTTCACGTTCAGGTCATCCCTCTCGA
>NC_140166.1:212338776-212345638 GCF_963971535.1 Notolepis coatsorum
TTCATGTCAGGGACCCGATCGACTTCAATACTGGAAATCGCAATCAGACAATTGGAATATTCTTTTTGGAATAACCCTGATCAAAGGTAAGGACTATCTGACGTCAATTCCATCTTGATCCTACAATGATTTCATATTGATCCGGCCGATCAACGTATGTAGTATTCAAAATGAATGCCGTTACTGGCGATCAAAGCATAAAAAAACGACCCCCCCCCCCCCCTTTCATGCATTCATGATGAAACATAATACCTATTATATACCTTTTATTTGGAAATAGTAGCGTGTCCAGGCGAGCAACGTGAATGCTTTTAGCAAAATTCACATAATATCGCTCTGTAACACAGTTACCAGGAATTAGCCAGGATCACTCTGAAACTATACAATATTCACCACGGTATAACACGCGAACGTATACATGTAATTATTTTTTCTTTTTCACATGTTGAATGAGAGATAGAAAGAAAGAAAAAAATTATAATAATAAATAAATTAATAAAAATACTCTAACCCTAACTAACCTTACGGTCATGCACTTGTCCTAATAAACTAACCTACACTGTAGCACTCAACACCTTGATGAACATTGTTACTCAGCTGATAGAGTTGTACCCTTCCTGATGACCTGTCGTACAGAACTTGTAAGTCGCTTTGGGTAAAAGCGTCAGCTAAATTACTAAATGTAAATGTAAATGGATAGTTATTGTCAAATGAGCCATTGTCTCCATAGCTAGAATATAGATATAGCCAGTACTCGAGTTGTGAAAAAAAACAGGGGGGATGGTCAGGGCTGCAGATCTCATGACAAGTTTGGGGGAACGCAGAGTAGGGAGGTCCGGGGGCATCGTCCCCCGGTAGAACATTTTAATGATTTGAATACGCAAATGAAGCTTTTAGGAGTATTTTGAAACTATAATTACAGAGTGGGAGTAGATACACTACTCTTGATAGCACATATTATTGGGGGGGACAATTCATATTTTTCTGATGATTAGCTGACACAATTGCTAGCCTGGTTAATGACATCCAAGTCCCCATGGTTTAGCTAGCTACGTTAGTTAACTATTGATAGATAACTTATTACATAATAATATGATATTGTAAGGAAGGGGCAGGACCAGATAAGCTTTGCTTCTTTCTGTCCCTTCTCAAACAAAACCATTTGTCTTGAGCTATGTTGATTATTGCTTCCATAGGAAGCTATATTTAATTGTATTTGTATTTTATTTCGTTTTAGTTTTTTTTGTTATTACAAATGTGTGTGTTTATGGTTGAAAATGTTCGAGATAAATAAAGATCAAATCAAATCTAACTGATGAAGTGATCCCTCTTCTAACAAGAGAGAAAAACGTAGCTTAGCTTTAAACTCATTCATTGCTTGCTATTATTGCAGGATACATGGCCTCGCTGATGAAATGAGTTGTATTCCAATATTACGTGCGCAGTTGTACGGTTGGCGTGCAGCATTCCTTGCCAGAATTCCGGACATAGTATGGGGGTCACGTGGAGACAGCTATTGCTAGAGAAGGTGCTGCCACCCTGAGGTGAAGAAAGAAATTGCAACTTGAACTTTTATGAATAATTCATTCAGGTTTGACGTGCTGGCGGGCGGTCATACTTTGATGGAAGGGATGGGAAGGGGGGATGGCCGTTTTAGAAGGGGGATGATATTGACCGTTTTTATTTCAGGGGGGATTGTCATGTTCTATTCGAACTCGTTTTGGTCATTGTGTGTTTCCCTCTTGTGGATGTTTTGAGTAGTGCACTCATTTTATTGACCTCGTTCTAGCTTTGACGCTATTGGCTGATTCAGTCATGTGACGCTGCCAGGTCAGCTATTTTCATTATCCAGACGGTGTTTTGCCATGAGGTCTGCTCTCAGCTGCAGCTCTTGTTTTCCAGCTCTGTTTGTGCCTTGGAAATTATTGCTTGTAAGTTTGTATTGTGCAAGCATCATATTGTATTTCATTTATAGATGTGTGAGTCATCTGTGAATGCTCAGTTAACATGTTTGCTTCGTTTTGGATATATTTGTGTTAGCTCCGGGTTAGCCTACCTGTATTGCTAATGCTATGCTAATCTCAGTCAGCTCAAAGGACTTTCGGCTTCATATTTTAGTTGAGTGAACTTTGTACATATTGTACTTGTATTGCATACTGTAATGCAATGTCATTGACAACAATTGTGTGATACATGTTCTTTTTTGTGTATATCAGTTTTACAAATTTGTAATGGAGAACAGACAACAGTAAAGACAATCAACTTTGCTCCAGCTTCTGCATCTCCTTTACTCGTGTTCACTACCCGTTGATTTGTGTACAGACACACACTGAGGGCGGAATAGGGATGCCATCCCCCCTCATCCCCCTCAACTCGAGTACTGGATATAGCCCTGCAAACACTGCGACGCACAGTGAAAATCCCTATCCTTTACAGCGGTGGCACAATGAGTACAAGGACGGCTAAAACGGCTGGCGCTGAAAGTGTTAAAGCCCAGAACAGCCACTTCTCTCCGGAGAATCCACAGCACAGCACTAAACCCTCTCTTCTGCTCGCTGCCTTCCTGTAAGTCCTCATCAGTACACGGCTGGGAGACTGCTCTATATACATAATCTGCCTATCTCTCTCTCTCTCTCCCTCTCTCTCTCTCTCTCTCTCTCTCTCTCTCTCTCTCTCTCTCTCTCTCTCTCTCTCTCTCTCTCTGTCTCTCTCTCTCAATTCAAATGGCTTTATTGGCGTAACTTGTACATGTTGCCAAAGCAAATGATTAATATTAACATTTAACATGAATTAGAAAACAGATATCAATGTCAAAGTACATAAAAATATCATCATAAAACATCAAATATTACAGCATAAACGTGTGTCAGGTGACTGTCAGGGGATTCCTGCAGCCAGGTACAGAGAGAGAGAGAGAGACACCTTAGAGACCCAGTTCAAAAGGTAGGCGATACTGCCACCTGTCGGGATTCGATCATCATTGCAATTTTAACGTAGGCAACGGTGCCAGGGAGACACAGGCAGGTCCGTGCGAGTGTTTAGAATGGGGACATCGAAAAAAAAGAGAAAAGGATCAAAACCTGAGAAATCTCGGGTTTTGGCACTCAACGGTTGGATTCGAAACCCGAGTTTTGGCGCAGAAAGGGTTAATCTGTCTGTCTGTCTGTCTGTCTGTCTGTCTGTCTGTCTGTCTGTCTGTCTGTCTGTCTGTCTGTCTGTCTGTCTCTCTCTTCTCTCTCTCTCTCTCATCTCTCTCTCTCTCTCTCTCTCTCTCTCTCTCAATAAAATTCAAACATACGTTTACATTGCCAAAGCCAGTGTTAAACAATTAAACAGAGATCAGTACAGTACAGATGTTTTTCTTGTGTGATTGACAGTCTTGTTAGTGGTTGTATTCCATTGGATGTCCTTTCATTGTCACATAAGCTCACAAATCTTGCTCCTGTGTTTGCACATTGTTCTATTTCTCCCAGTAAGTATGGGAGTTTTGAGTTATTTTCCATGTTTTCGAAGTCTCTTTGGGTGTTTGCAATTTGTGGGAAGTCTCTGATGTCTTGGTATAGTGGGCATGTTGTTAGGAAGTGTAGCTCGGTTTCCACCTCTTCTTGTGGGTGGGTCTTCTTTTGGGAGCCAGGTCTGCCTATGGCAGCCTTTCTCGATGGCTAGGCTGTGCTCGCTGAGTCTGTACCTAGTCAAGGATCTCCTTAGTTTTGAATCAGTCACAGTGTTCAGGTATTCTGCCACTGTGTACTCTCTAGTCTAGGGCCAAATAGAATTCCAATTTGCTCAGGTTTTGGTTGATTCTTTCCAATGTGTCAGATAATTTTCTTTTTGTTTTCTTATAATTTGGTTTAGTCCAGTGGCTCTGCTTGTGTTTGTGAGCAGAGTCCTGGCTGGCTGGCTGGCTGGCTCTCTCTCTCAGCGCAGAGCAGCAGGCTGTGAAAGTCTCTCTGTGTGAGCCTGGCTGAGCCAAGCTAACCATGGTGAAGTGGACTCTGCACAGCGCTCTACAAGCTATTATACAATGGCATGCACATTTCTTGATTCTGATTGGCTGAAACAGTGAAGTTGCCGGTTGTTATTTAGTATAACACACTCCACGTGACCCCAGAAACCGCCCACAACCGAATTACTTTTTTTCCGAATGAATCTGCCGTTCGTATTTTCCGAATGATACCAAGATGGCAGACAATAATCTTTAAGAATGGATGTATTGATTGCGTCATAACGACTCATTCAAAAAAGATACACTCATTTGGAATATGTTAGTTGTTTACACAATGTTGGATTATGTAATTGGTTTGTCATGATCCATTGTAAAACAAAATATAAATCGGGGGGGGGGGGGGGGGGTTCTGAGGCTGAGTGCGCTCTGTGCCGGTGTCCGTCGCGCAAAAGCTGGCCGGCAGTCTCATTGAATAATATAAGTCTGTAAATTTATAACAGGAGAAGCCAGCGAAGGAAAAAAGACATGCTGACATTGACGAAAACGAACGTATCATTGTACATTCTGATCTATGTACATGTATGATGTTACCCCGAATATGTAAAGCCGCGGGCACCGACACGATTTACACCAATCATTGTTTAAGAAGCACAGTGAAGTTACCGGTTGTTATTTGATTGATTGATTGATTGACAATGTTATTAACAGATTGCAGAATGGGTACAGTACAGCTCAATACACACGATTGTTAAGGGGATGCAGACCAGAGAAAGGCTTTCGTCTTGTTTACATCAGGGTCCCCCATTTTCAATTCATCGTAACATATATGACATACATGACATATACTGCTACATCTATACATTTATGACATACCAGATTTACAAATACAGTACTGTTTGTGATACTGTACAAGAAGAGTCTAAAAAAGAGAGTATATACATTTGACAAAGAAACTGTACATTGGAGGAGGTTGGTAGGTAGGAGATTGGTAGGTGGGGTGGGGGGGTATTTCGTATAACACACTCCACGTGACCCCAGAACCTCAATGTAAATAAACCATAATCACCCTACAAAAACAGTACGGTAAATTTTGTAAATCTGGTATGTCATAAATGTATAGATGTAGCAGTACTGTCTATCTGTATGTCATGTATCTCTGTAAACTTGTGCATAACGGAGTGTGGCTCTATAGCAGAGTCATTTTATATGAAGTTTGTAGTTAGATGGCAGAGAGAGAGGTGGCACTCACCTCTGTGGTCATGAAATGTTTTGAGAGGCTGTTAAGGATTACATTTGTGCCTCCCTCCCCAGCGATATGGACCCTATGCAATTTGCATACAGGCCAAACAGGTCCACTGACGATGCGGTCTCCCAAGTACTGCACAGCACCCTCTCTCACCTAGACTGCCACAAGGGGGGCTATGTGAGACTGTTGTTCATTGACTATAGCTCAGCGTTCAACACCATAGTCCCCACCAGACTGGTGGACAAGCTGATCGAGCTGGGTCTGAGCTCTGCCATGAGCGCCTGGATCCTGGACTTTCTAAGTGACAGGCCCCAGGTGGTCAGGGTGGGGGGTCAGACCTCCAACACCATCACCCTGAGTATCGGGTCCCCCAGGGCTGTGTCCTGAGCCCCCTGCTGTATTCACTATACACACATGATTGTGTGGCAAGTTCAGCTCCAACTCCATAGTGAAGTTTGCGGATGACACAGTGGTGGTGGGGCTGATCTCTGACAACGACGAGAAGGCCTACCGGGAGGAGGTTGAGGTACTGGAACGCAGCCTGCTCCTGAACACTGGTAAAACCAAGGAGCTGATCGTGGATTTTAGGAGAACACAGCAGGGGACACACACACCACTGAGGATAAACGGGGCTACCGTGGACAGGGTGAGCAGCTTCAAGTACCTGGGGGTCACATCTCAGAGGACCTGACATGGACAACACACATAGACTCAGTCGTAAAGAAGGCGAAGCAGCGCCTCTACCACCTGAGACAGTTAAGGAAGTTCAGAGTATCGGGTCAGTCGTAAAGAAGGCGAAAGCAGCGCCTCTACCACCTGAGACAGTTAAGGAAGTTCAGAGTATCGGGGAAGATACTCCAGTCCTTCTACTCCGGAGCTGTAGAGAGCATCTTGACTGGAAACATCACTGCCTGGTATGGAAACAGCATGGCAACAGGACAAGAAGGCCCTACAGAGAGTGGTGCGCTCAGCTGAGCCGTACTACGGGTATTGCACTACCACCCCTGCAGGTCTTATATAACAGGAGGTGCAAATCCAGAGCCTGCAGAATAATGAAAGACCCTCACCACCCCAACAACAGCCTGTTCAAAGCTGCTGCGGTCAGGCAAACGCCTGCGAACACCAGCAACTAGGACAGAGAGACTTTGGCTCAGCTTCTTCCCCCAGGCCATCAGAGTCTTAAACACTGAACTCTCCACACACAAGCACACATGAGCACACACACAACACACACACTGTATACGCTCACACACTAGCAGTCACTTTAGCATGAACACACACACACACATGCTGCACACGCTCACACTCAACGGTCACTTTACACAATGAAAGGTCACTTAAAAACAAGAACGGGGAGTGGTTCTTGTATAGTAAACAGATGGATAGCAAGCTAGCATAAGGACATATAGTATAACTGTAGATGTATAGTATAGCATTGTATAGTAGTGTAGAGTAGTTCCTCATCCGTAGCTAACAGTGTATTGCACTATTGCACGGAGGACCTTAGCATGTCTTACCATGCTTTTTGTAAACCTTATGTACATATACCTGTTACGTCTTATTCTTATTACTTGTACTATTGCACAAATGTCTTATTCTCATCCTATTCTTATTATTGTATTATTGCACAATTGTTGCGGGCAAGACCCCCCGCATTTCACTGTATGCTT
>NC_140166.1:212348338-212395838 GCF_963971535.1 Notolepis coatsorum
TAAGAATAGAGGAAATCAGGGAAAGAAACAAGATACGGTAACTCCAGGGCCGCAGAAAGATACTCGCTCAAGAAGACACGTACCAGCCGACGCGGATAAACTGCCGTCGGAGACAAGCTCCGACGTGGAGGACGAAGAGGAAAATACACCGGGACCATCGACTACGGTCCCCGACAGAGAGTTAATAGATGCCAACATAACAGAAGAGACAGAATCAAGCTCCGTGAAAGAGAGAGCAGCCAATCTGGATAAGAGAATACAAATAGCAAAAAATTCCAACGTCACCGTCACTGCATCTATGTCGCCAATTGAAACAAGCAGTACTACCACTCCACCCGATTTCAACACACTGACTAACCTGATGATAGAACAGTCTAACCTGATGAAAGAACAGATTACACACATCAAGGCGCTCGAAGCAAACGTCGATGCTAAATTCGATCGCATCGATGAGAAATTAGAAGAAGTCAAGAAAGCGATCGATGCACAGTCAAAGCGAATCACGTCAGTGGAGAATACGGTGACAGATATTACACGGGCAGTCAAGGCGAACGAAGGTGGCATGACAGAGATGGAAAAAGAGATAGAAAGTGTGAAAGAAGAATACCGGAGGGAAATACAAGTGGTTAAAAACGAAGCGACGGAGAGGCTACTAGAATCCCAACGCTACCACAGGAGGAATAACATCCGCATTGTAGGGCTTGATGAAGCAGTAAACTGCGAAGATGCCAACTTTCCAACAGTGCTATCAACGATTTTGGGTAACAACGATCCAAACACAGTGCCAGAAGTGGACCATGTTTACAGAATCGGTTCTCGGGGGCAAAGAAACATTGGGCCAAGAGTCATCATTGTTACTCTGCGGAAGACTACAACAAGGGATGACATCATCAAATTTGCTCGCATCCAACGTGGGAATCTGAATTATGGTGATAAATCAATATTTATCTACGAAGATTTGAGCAAAGAAGCCATCATTCGACGTCTACCATACAAGGAGGTGATGCAAAAGCTGTTCAAATCTGGTCACAAGCCAAGGCTATCATACCCGGCGCTGTTATCATTCGTGGGCAGTGACGGCCACAGGTCTGGTGTATACACACCTAAAGAAGCTGAGGATTTTCTGAATCGAAATGGAGCAAATAACCCAAGGCAGGACGACAAAAAACAGATAAGCCTCTTTCACAATGTATACCAGTGTTAGAATGACTTTATTGTGTTCATCAAGGTAGCAGACGATATGCAAGCCGTTTATAACAATGTGTACTGTGTATAATACGATTCGTAATACATTATAATTTCAGACTCTGGTCTCTGGGGAGACAAATACATATCATTGCAAAAAGATCTATCTGGAATATTCTGGGTTTATCGCTCAAATGCCCTGGGTCTCTTAGATCATTCTGGAACATAAAAATAGTCTATTGCACTAGTATACTCTACAACCTTCTAGAATATAAGGCACCATGACAACGAAGGCCTACAACTCTAACAATAAACATCCGGTGTGTATACACATAGCAGATAATCAATTGAATGAAGTTCAATCAGTCCTTAATAATACTTTAAAAATTAACCACACCTAAACGTATGAACACTACAAGGTTATTCTAACAATTTAAGTAATCACTCCATTGATGGTGACTGGCACATTGAAGCCCTAAAAGGCTCTGCTTTTCTATCTTATCTAATCTGTTAATTCGGTTCTAGTGGCTTCTCCACGTTGATAATTATTCTATCTCTCATTCCTTATCTATATCTTTCCTTTAATTTTTATTTTATTTTATTTTTTCTTCTCATTACTCTATTTTTTATATATATTTTAACTTACATTGTTCTTTTCCACTGTTCTTCACATTAAGGTGTCAATATTGCTCTACAATCTTTTCCTTTTTTCCTTTTTTCCCACACGTTAGTAGAGGGTTCAAATGAATATGTCGATGAAAGTTTATTCTCTTTTTTTATTTTTTATTTTTTGTCATTTATCACAATACTTCATTACAGTAAGGGAAGGTGCAAGACCAAAAGCGACATTCTATTGCAATAGAATGGAAATGTTAGATCCTATGGCAATTAGCATAGGAAGATTAAGATTACAATGCTCAGTTTGGGCAATCCGGTGGACTATGGGAGAAAGTCAATCGCGGAGGATGTGTTTTTGGAACACAGGCCTGTACGACTTTCTGGGTGAGGGGAAAATAGGGGATTTTTATTTGTATATATATATGTTTTTAAGCTCAGCTCTCAACGGGACCTCATTAATTGGATGTACATCTATTGTAGCTTCGCACTCCAGAAGCATTACCAAAAACTACACAAAAACATGCATAGATTATGGCTAGTTTGAATATAATGGTATGGAACACCGGTGGGATAAACAAACAACACAAACGCAAAAGCGTGCTCACGCTGATGAAAAAAGAACATGTGGACGTGGCTCTATTAAGCGAAACGCACATTTTAGAGGAAGACATAAATACGTTAGCGGATAACATATACCATAATATTAGTCACTCTTCTTTTGTTACGAGAACTAGAGGGGTAGCCATAGTCGTCAGACGCAAATTAAATATCGAATTGAAAGGGGTATGGTCGGATGCTGAGGGGCGCATAACTATAGCTAGGATTATACACAATAACAGGAAAATTGCGTTGGCAGCGGTATATGCCCCAAATTTGTACGAAGTGGGTTCCTTCACTTCACTAACCGGAGAAATGTTAAACCATCCCGAGTACTCATATATAATAGGTGCGGATTTTAATGCCATTTGGAACCCAAGGATGGACAAAACTTACCTTGCCTTTTCCAGCGAACAAAAAAATTCATCTTCTAAAGCATTAAAAGATTGGTCAAAATCAACAGGGGTAATTGATTTATGGCGTTCACTTAATCCCATGACCCGTAAGTACTCCTGTCGTTCGGCGAGACACAACACACTATCCAGAATTGATTACGTCTTTGCATCCCCGAGAATATTTGATAAATATGAAGTGGAAATGACACCCAATGCGCTATCAGATCACTGCTACTTAATCCTGAAAGCAACATTTGGTACACTATCTTCCCGGGCCCCAAGATGGCGTTTTAATTCTATGCTGCTTAACAACAAGGAATTCATTACACAAATTAAAGAAGCTCTCACAGTATTCCTACGGGATAATGCAAACTCGGTGCAAGATCCCAGAATATTATGGATGTCGGTAAAGAGTATGATCAAGGATTTCACGGATAGATTTTCCTCCATATTGCGCAAAAATCAATGCACAAAACTGTCTGAAATGGAAACGCTTTACTCAACGCTTTTTAATTCTTTAAAATACAACAACTCTACTAGACTAGAAAACCAAGTTAACATTCTAAAGACAGAGATCAAAGCAATATACAGACAAAAATCGGAATTGCAAATACGCAGCACAAGACAACAGCAGTACTTCCAAGGATCTAAACCTAGTCACCTATTAGCCATGCGACTAAGAATTAATGCAAAATTTGCAGATATAACTGCCATTAGGAAACAACAAGCTCTAGTAACAGAACCCAAAATAATAAACGATACATTCAAAGAATTCTACTCCGATTTGTATAATTCAGAAACGACCTTTGATCAAGACAAATTAGACACATATCTTAATCAAATTACTCTCCCTAAACTTTCGGAGGACGACGCTAAACAGTTAGAAGCACCGATCACATTAGAAGAACTCAAGAAGGCCATATCCGGAATGAAAAACGGCAAGGCTCCGGGAATTGACGGTATCCCATCAGAAATGTACATTTCTTGCTGGGACATATTTGGACCCTTATTACTAAATATGATCTTATACTCAGTCAAAGAGGGAAGCTTCCATAAACACCAAAATATCGCACTCATTTCAGTTCTTCACAAAAAAGACAAAGACCCCACTGAGTGCGGTAGTTACCGACCTTTAAGCCTCCTCGGAACCGATGTCAAACTGTACTCTAAGATATTAGCCATCAGATTGCAAAAGCATATGACGTCTTTAGTTCATCCGGACCAAACAGGCTTCATAAAAGGTCGCCTGATCAATGATAACATAAGGCGAATACTGCACGTACTAGATGCAGACAAAGAGGACACCACACCTAAGGCGATGCTATCCCTGGATGCTATGAAAGCATTTGACAGGTTGGAATGGTCGTTTCTATGGGCAGTATTAGAAAGGATGGGGTTAGGAAAAGGATTCATTGATATGATTAAAGTACTATACAAGGACCCATCGGCCAGGATTACAACAGGCACATTCATCTCCGATATCTTTCCGGTATCACGCTCAGCCAGACAGGGTTGCCCTCTTAGTCCCGGACTATTCGATCTATCATTAGAACCTTTAGCACAATTTATAAGACAATCCCAACACATAGAACCAATAGTAATCAAGGGCACACAACATAAAATTAGTTTATATGCGGACGACGTAATATTGTTCATGCAAAACCCCAACAACACATTGCCGCATATACTCAAGTTGATAGAGAACTTTGGTGATTTATCGGGATTTAAAATAAATTGGCCTAAGTCGGCTTTTCTTCCTCTTAACATCAGTGCAAAAAAAGACACAACCCTCCCAGGTGCGATACCCATGGTCAAACATTTTAGATGCTTGGGTGTGGAAATATTTCCCACCATAAGACAAACGGTGAAGCACAATTACACAAAAATACAGAACAAAATCAAAGACGACCTGGACAGGTGGGCAAAACTTAAAAACTCAGTACAGGCAAGGGTATCAATAGTTAAGATGGATGTATTACCAAGAATCAATTTCTTCAGCTCAATGCTTCCGTTACCTCCTCCAGAGGGCTACTGGAAAAGATTACAAACCTCCACATACAAATTTATTTGGAATAACAAACCACCTCGCATAAAAAGATCCACCGCACAGAGAAATAAAGCAGACGGTGGCATGGCAGTTCCAGATTTTGTACAATATTTTAAGGCTTTCACATTAAGACCATTGAAGATATGGTTTGACCCCCAGGCTTTGGTATCTTGGAGAGAATTAGAAGAAAACATAGTAGCCCCACAGAGACTGAAAGACATAGCACACACTAAACTTTCAATCAAGCATTGTGAGCGAGAATTTGGCCCAATAATTACCCATGCAATCAGAACATGGCGGGAAACACAAAAGAAATATCCTAACCCTCAAGAATGGCATAATCACACTCCCATATTCAATAACAATGCACTCTTAATGGGAAAACGCCCTATAAGATTCCCTATATGGGAAGAGCAAGGCATACACTCATTAGGGGATATTTTTAATAACCAGGGCCTCTGTAGTTATGTCGAAATATGCACAAAGTTTAACCTCACCGAGTCCACATGGCTTTTTTACATACAGTTACGACTTTGTCTGAGGTCTCACGGTGTTCCATTACTCATACCAATTGAACACCACAGATACCACAAATTTTTCTATGAAAGAGAAACATTGGGAGGTTTTGTATCAGGTTTTTATTATCAATTACTAACGTCCTCGTATGAAACCCTTCAACTAGACACTGTCTGGAGGAGGGATATACCAGACCTGGAAAATGACTTTGATTGGCAAGGAGCCTGGGCAAATGTCCGACTTACATCAAGGAACCCGGATCATCAACAAATCAATCTGAACTATATTCACAGGACATACTTGACTCCTATAAGGCTGTGCAAAATGGGGCTTAAACAAGACTCCAAATGCTCCCAATGTACAAATGGGGACGAAGGAACATTTATGCACATGTATTGGGACTGCCCACCAGTTAAGGCATTCTGGAAAGATGTGTCCCAACAATTATCAATACTCGTATCTTGGAATATACCTGTACACCCCTCGGTATTACTATTGAATGATGTTTTTGAGTTTGCAGTGAATCCACAACTAAAGAGATTGGTTTTATCGGGTATCACAGTAGCTAAAAAACTGATCGCATCACGTTGGTTTCAACCGGAAAAAATGTGCCGAAAAGTGTGGTTTCTTACATATCTCGATGTGATATATCAAGAAATATCTACAGCAAGAATTCTGGGTCTCAATGAATCCAAAATGTCAATGTGGTTAGAAGTGGTGGAGAGAATAAAAGCTAGCTTATAATGGTAGTGTCTGGTTAGGAGTGAGGGATAATGGAGGTACTATCCAAGAGGGGGTCCGGGAGGGGGGGGTTCGAGCTGGAGCATATGTGTGTAGGGTTTTAGAAAATAGGTATTAGGGGTATATTATATACTAACATTTATATAATTGTAATTTCGCTGGATATACACTGTATACGGTTAAAATGTTATTATAGACTATTTTTGTTTTATCTTGTTTCTGTACTTGCATGTATTTTAACCACCTTTACTGAAAGTTTCATTATGCATTGTGTGTTGAGTACTGACTTTTAATAATTTTTGTTTTGCAATAATAAAAAAAATATAAAAAAAAAAGGTTAGCCAGGGACAGCCTGATACTGCTGTTATTGTTATGAGGTATATTTACACTTCTAGACTATCTGAACTAAAATATTACAATGTCAAAACTGTAAAAAGCTAGAAAGATGGATAGATGGATATATATATATATAGATTAGGGCTCTCAGTTTATCGCGTTAATTAGATTAATTAATTACACACCAAATTATTGCGTTATGAAAATTAACTCATTCATTCCATAAGAACGTAGAATACACATTTACAGACTTTCTTTTAATATGGTCCATTTGCATGTTCTTGGTATCTGATTCTAGGGACATCTATGGATCTCAGGGAATGTATTCCCAGTGTCAGAAATACTGTGTCTGTTACTAGGCTTGAGTAAATTGTAATGAACCAAATGAGAATATCAATAATTTTTTTTTTTTATCTTTGACTGTGAATAACACCATGCTAAAATTGACCAGACCTGAAAAATCTAAGCAAATGAATAAATGGAAGATGATTAAACAGAAGGTTTTGTAGATACAGTACTGAATTCTGCCATCCGGACACATGCCATTTGAAATATGATTATAGAATATAGAATATCAGGCCTAAAATGGTTATGTGATTAAAATGCGATTAATTAGATTCATTAATTACAAATCCTGTAATTAATTAGATAAATTCTTTTAATTGCCTGACAGCACTAATATAGATATATAGATATATTAGGGCTGGGAATTTATCGCATTAATTTTGATTAATTAACTACAGAAAGAATTCAAAGTAAAAAATGTATGCATTTAATCGCATTATGATTTTTCTTTATTATGAAAGAAGAATGTTACCTTTCAAAGGAGACCAGACTTGTGCATGTGCTATAAGTATAAAGTATAATAAATCGGAAAATAACTTTTTTTCTTAGTTCATACAGAATACTGAAAAAATAAGAGAACATTTTATCAATCAAGAGTTTTTTTTGCAATACTGCGTTTTACTTTGACCTCGAAAGTGCTTGAGTTTACAAAAGGTCCTTTGCGCTATATATATATTATTCATAAAATTGTTGTTTTTTACACTTTGTAAAAAAATTCATTGATCTGTTGGTCTGTGTAGTAGCTAATACAGGATTTTGCTGCTTAAACGTATGTATAATGTATATTCATTGATTCACTCGTATACCAAAATCCATTAAATTAATATTAATATTGATATGCGATTAAAATGTGATTAATTTTGATTAATTAACTATAAAGTCTATAATAAAAAAAAATTATTGAGTCCCACCACTAATATATATATATAGATAGATAGATAGATAGATAGATAGATAGATAGATAGATAGATAGATAGATAGATAGATAGATAGATAGATAGATAGATAGATAGATAGATAGATAGACAGACAGATAGACAGATAGATAGATAGACAGACAGACAGACAGACAGACAGACAGACAGACAGACAGACAGACAGACAGACAGACAGACAGACAGACAGACAGACAGACAGACAGACAGACAGACAGACAGACAGACAGACAGACTCAGTTACCATGGCGACAGTGCGTTCCCCTAACAAGAGGGCGTTCAGAGTAACTGGTCAAACGGATCGAACACCTAGCTGTCTTCAGGACATCCATCACCTGATAAACACACTGTCAGCCTGGCTCCAAAGGGCAAGAAGGAGGAGAGAGAGAGAGAGAGAGAGAGAGAGAGAGAGAGAGAGAGAGAGAGAGAGAGAGAGAGAGAGAGAGAGAGAGAGAGAGATAGAGAGAGAGAGAGAGAGAGAGAGAGAGAGAGAGAGAGAGAGAGAGAGAGAGAGAGAGAGAGTGAGAGAGAAGCTAAAAGAGAGAGAGACAGGGAGGGAAAGAGAGAGAGAGAGAGAGAGAGAGAGAGAGAGAGAGAGAGAGAGAGAGAGAGAGAGAGAGGGGAAAGAGAGAGAGAGATAGAGAGACAGACAGACAGACAGACAGACAGACAGACAGACAGACAGACAGACAGACAGACAGACAGACAGACAGACAGACAGACAGACACAGATCTGCAAACAGGAAGATACGAAGATACGGTGTGGAGGGATGGATGGAGGGGTGGAGGGAGAGAGGCAGAGAAAGGGATGCAGTGCAGTATTCTCAGCCCAAGGCAATAGGTTTCCTTTGATCATCCTGAGGACTAAAGACAGAGGGGGCACACAGGACCGAGGGGGCACACAGGACAGGAGAACACAAGGGAGAAAGACAGGGAGAGAAAGAGAGTAGTACAGAGGTATTTTAAGAACATTTATTGTGCAAAACTGCAATAGAAAAATGCAAAACCTTTTCTCAAGTGTTATGTCGGTCCACCGCTGTGTTTTTTTGTCGTTGAAACATGTAAAAACATTTCTTTTTAAATTATTCTGTTACAGCTGCTGACCTATATACTATAGCTAATGTCCATCAATATATTCCTTTGGAATGAAAGCGTGATTTTCAGAGAGGGTCTTCACTGTACGCGGGCTAGCCAATCAGAGAGCGTCTTCGCAAACTGCGGCTATGAAAAAAAATCACGCAGAATGAAATAGGTTCAAGAATCGAATCAGGATTGTTAACAGAGAGAGAGAGAGAGAGATAGATGGTTCTGGGACTCTGCTCACAAACACAAGCAGAGCCACCAGACAGAAACCACACTGGACTAAACCAAATTATAAGAAAACAAAAAGAAAACTATCTGACACATTGGAAAGAATCAACCCGAAACCAGAGCACATTTAAATGCTATTTGGCCCTCAACAGAGAGTACACAGTGGCAGAATACCTGAGCACTGTGACTGATCCAAAACTAAGGAGATCCTTGACTAGGTACAGACTCAGCGAGTACAGCCTAGCCATCGAGAAAGGCCGCCATAGGCAGACCTGGCTCCCAAGAGAAGACAGACTGTGCACCCACTGCACTGCACACAAGGTGAGGTGGAAACCGAAATACATTTCCTAACAACCTGTCCACTATACCAAGACATCAGAGACATATACTTCCCACAAATTGCAAACACCCAAAGAGACTTAGAAAACATGGAAAACAACTCAAAACTCCCATACCTACTGGGAGAAATACAACAATGTGCAAACACAGCAGCAACATTTGTGAGCTGTTGTGACAAGAAAAGGACATCCAACGGAATACAACCAGCATAAAGACTGTACAAGAAATTCCGTCTGTAATGTACTGATTTATTTTGTTTTATCTGTTTGATTGTTTTGTTTTGTTTGGCTTTGGCAATGTAAACGTATGTTTCCCATGTCAATAAAGCCCATTTGAATTGAATTGAGAGAGAGAGAGAGAGAGAGAGAGAGAGAGAGAGAGAGAGAGAGAGAGAGAGAGAGAGAGAGAGAGAGAGAGAAGAGAGACACAGAGAGGGGGGAGGGATGAGAGAAGAGAGAGGAGAGGAGTCCGTGTTCACTGTCTTCCTCTAACCATGTGTGAATGTTCAAACGCTCCAGTTTTGTCCTGTTGTCTATAATATCATTCCATCCACGCATCCCTTCATTTCACTCTCTGCTCCACCGCGGAGTGAAACCGCTAATGAGTTGCACCATAACAACAGCGAGTGATTATTCTTGAGATAATTGCCTCCTTGATTAAAACCTGTGCTAATGACAGTTATCAATCAATCAAATAAATGTGTATAGCACATTTAGTCATGACACACCAAAGTGCTTCACAGTAAGTCGCATAGCTAAAAACAAAGGAAAGTGCTAAAGTATAAAATAAACAGAAAATATAAACAACCAACGGACAGACGAGGAAACAGAACAACACGTCAAAACAAGCAAGGCAAGAGTCAGAGTGAGTCAGAGTAGGCCAGGCGGTATAGATGGGTTTTGAGTTTAGATTTAAAAAACTCGATGGAGGGGGCAGATTTGATGAACATGGGGATGCTGTTCCAGAGGTCAGGGGCTGTGACAGCAAAAGCCCCTGAGCCCCACTAGACTTGAAATTGGACCTACAGGTAGTTATGACAGAATGTCCCGATGCATTAGTGGTGTCTTAGGGTATATTTAATCCTTTTGGTGAATAATCTCTTTCATCAACTCACCGCCACGAGACGCTTGTTTCATCCAGTCATTTAGCACATGGTGCCTGTTTAGTGTTTAGTACAAACTAGCTTAGCTACGTTAGCATCACCTCAAAAGTGCGGTAATCGACGTTCTTGTAACCCAAAAACTGAGATGATTCATCGATTTTTTTTTGATACAAGGGTAAGCCTGATAGCCTTCTAGTTTAGAATATTGCTAAATCGGCGGTTAGGTGGCCGAGCGGAGATTGCGTTCGTCACCAACCCCGGAGCTGTGAGCTGGATTCGCCTGTTCGAATCCAGCTCACAGCTCCGGGGTTGTCACCAGCTTGGCTGGCCGTCTGCACTGATACAATTGGCTGTATTGGAGGGTGGGAGAAGCTGGCGGGGTGGGTCCGGGTCGTTGTAAACAGCGACTCCTACAGTTCGGTCGGGGTGCCTGCTAAGCGCGGATATGACCTGAGGGGGATAGTGTGGTCCTCCCACACGCTACGCCCTCTCAATGAGAATCCGCGCTGCCAGGTGAAAAGAAGCGGTGATTGGCTGGACGTGTGTCGGAGGAAGCACGTGGTAGCCTCCACTCTCCCAGATGATCTGACTGTGGGGGGTAAGTGCGCAGCGACCAGGAAGGGATTGGGAATTGGCATACGACTAACATTGGGATGGGAGAAAATCGGAGGAAAATGGAGGGGGAAAAAGATCAATAAAAAAAAAAAAAAAAAAATTGCTAAATTGCTAAATAAATTACATATAACTAATATATAACTAGCTCATCCCACAAAACAGTGTGCAAGTCTTCGACCTACTTTCCCTACTGACACTAACGCCAGCTCTGTTCTCATGACCGTCACCCACCAGGAGGTTGCTTGTGTGGAAGAATCCCTATTGGTTGCCCCAAACAATAGCTTAGGGGCAGGGGCAGGGGTATAGGGTTAGGGCCAGGAGTAGGGTTAGGGGCAGGATCCTAACGCAGCTAAACTAGCTCGTACCGAACACTAAATAGTAGCGGTACACGAAAACCACGGTACGGTACGTACCTCGGTTTTGAAGTCAAGGTTCGGTACAGGTTTTCGGTACAGTGGGGGAAAGTTTGGCTTTCCATGTTCCACTCAGGGGTGATGTAGTGTGCAGTAACTAATTGTACTTGTAGGGCTGTCAACGAATATTCTATATTGAAATTAATAATCGACTTGTAAAGAAATGTATAATAATAATAATAATTCGATTCGATAATTAGATAGGGCGGTCGTTAGTGGTTAACATACCGATGTATTCGTTCGGTACACTACACAGCCGTTCGGTACCGTACGGTACACACTGAAACGGTTCGGTACGGATACGTGTACCTTTACACCCCTACTAAACAGGTACTGTAATGTCAGCAATCACCGGACGCACAAGGATGAAAGAGTTGACGAGTGAGATTATTTGTCCAAAAAGTCTGCATTTAGAAAGCGAGCGGAGAGGAGGAGGGAGAGATGGAGGGAGGAATAGAGGAGAAGAATGAGGAGGAGGAGGAGAATGTGAGGGCTGACCTTCTAAGCTTTTTTTGGCAATCAAAGCTTCGGGGCCGAGCTTCGATTTTAATTCGAAGCTTAAAAAAAATATATATATATATTTATAATATTTTTGTATTATTATTTTTTTATCTTATGTTGTGGGACTTGTACAGCACTTTGGTAAACTTTGTTGTTTTTAAATGTGCTCTATAAATAAAGTGGATTGGATTAATTAATTAAGTAGCCCCTTTCGTGACTGTGACGCAGCCAACAAGGTTTCACTCGGCTGCGCTGCCTGGGTGCAGTGGGGCTGTTCTCACAGCCAACGACATGACATTACATAATTATGTTGCAACCTTCGTCTATCAAGCAAACAATTATATTATATTTAATTTATCATTTATAATTATATCAGACAATGCACCTACAAAAGCAGATGATTACAATTAAATTAGCCAACTTGGTAACACATTAGTCATAGCAGCATAGGCATGGCCTTATTAATGTTTTGTGTGGCGTCGCCGTCGTGTACAACGATACTTTTTTTAGGTGATTTGACAAAGTTGTTGTAGAGTTGTGATATGCCATTTTCTTCTGGCAATATCTGGCACTCTGCTTTTTGGGCATTGTCTTTGTATATTTTAAAGTGTAACCACACGTCTGTTGACTTCTTCGTCGACATGTCTGCTGCACATGTCCTTGTTGTTTTCAACACAGATAATCTCCACGTGCTTGTTGTAGAGAGGTGGAGTCGAGGCGCCGCTTACTTTCGTTTCATTGGAATGGAGGCGGGAAGGCGCCGCATACTTTTTTTTTTTTACTTCGCTTTTTTTTATGTTCGAAGCTCGTGCCATCGAACAAAGCTTCGAAGTATTTTAAGACAGCCCGTCACAAGTTCAAACCGTACCTCTGTCGGCCTCCCCGCCTAGAGTCACTACACCCTAACACACCGCTAATGAAACATTGACTGTCACAGCTGTCATTAGCACATGTTTTTTAATCGTAATCAAGCAGGTGATATCTTCACACGCACGCACACACACACACACACACACACACACACACACACACACACGGAACACTGCCATATTGGTGACAGAGTGTGCCCATTAGAAATGGGTAAATACAACTCTGTTTTCATTCAGCCGGTGTGTGTGTGTGTGTGTGTGTGTGTGTGTGTGTGTGTGTGTGTGTGTGTGTGTGTGTGTGTGTGTGTGTGTGTAGGGGGGTTAACAGATCACAGTATGTCAGATAGCTCTCCATCTGTTGCTTATTATGGCATTCTGGGACAGGCTAGGTAACGGGGTACCAACTTGATGCCAGTAAAACCAATCACCTCGTTCAAATACTGGAACCAGCCAAAGCAGGACGAGAGAGAGAGAGAGAGAGAGAGAGAGAGAGGAGAGAGAGAGAAGAGAGAGAGAGAGAGAGAGAGAGAGAGAGAGAGAGAGGAGAGAGAGAGGAGAGAGGAGAGAGAGGGGAGAGAGAGAGAGAGGAGAGGAAAGAGAGATGTAGGCAGGCTGATAGACAGACAGGCAGGCAGGCAGGCAGGTAAACAGACAAACAGACAAACAGGTCAACAGTCAGACATACAGACAGGAAGTTAGGAAGGTAAACAGGTAGACAGCAAAAAAGACCTGCTCTTCTCAATCATCCTCATCCTGTTTATCTATCTGTGGTTTCTCTCTCTCTCTCTCTCTCCCCCTCTGTCGCTATCTCTCCCCCCTGTCTCTCTCTCCCCCCTCTGTCTCTCTCCTTCTCTCCCTCCCCCCCCCTCTCTCTTCCCCCTATCTATATTATAAAGGACCGGTGTCTCTCTATCTCTCTCCTCTCTCCATGGTGGTCTCTCAGTCCCTCTTAGTGATTCCGTTGTGCTCTTTTTTCTTCCCCTACACCTCTCTCTCTCTCTCCCTCTCTCTCTCTCCCTCTCTCTCTCTCTCTCTGTCTCTCTCCCTCTCTCTGTCTCTCTCTCTCTCTCCTCCCTCTCTCTCCTCTCTCTCTCTCTCTCTCTCTCTCTCTCCTCTCTCTCTCTCTCTCTCTCTCTCTCTCTCTGTCTCTCTCCTCTCTCTCTCTCTCTCTGTCTCTCTCTCTCTCTGCCTCAGATGGCCACAACGTGACGAACCCTCGGTACATCTGGTTACTGCATGCACGCACACACACACACACACACGCACGCACGCACGCACACACACACACACACACACACACACACACACACACGTGCACGCAGGCACATCCTCAAAGACAGATGAACACCCACGTACACACACAGGAACAAACACACACTATAGAACACACTTAATTAGATCACACAGACACACACATGTACAGACACACATCTTCTCGATTTACATCTCAAGCTAATCATTCCTCTGTGTGTGCATATGTGCAAACGCGTGTTTGTGTGTCTGTATGTGCATGCGTACATACGTGTTTGTGTGTGTCTGTATGTGCGTGCGTACATACGTGTTTGCTGTGTGTCTGTATGTGCGTGCGTACATACGTGTTTACTGTGTGTGTCTGTACGTGTGCGTGCATACGTGTTTACTGTGTGTGTCTATATGTGCGTGCGTACATACGTGTTTACTGTGTGTGTCTGTGTGCGTGCATACATATGTGTTTGTGTGTGTCTGTATGTGCGTGCGCACATACGTGTTTGTGTGTGTGTGTCTGTATGTGTGTATTATGGACTTCTGCTTAGCTGTATTGACGAGGTGTGGGCTGTGGAGCCTAGGAGGGGGTTTGTCATGGTGTCCTGCTGCTTAGTGAGAGGGTCTCGGAGGGTTATCAGAGGGTTATCAGAGGGTCTCGGAGGGTATCAGAGGGTATCAGAGGGTCTCGGAGGGTTATCAGAGGGTTATCAGAGGGTCTCGGAGGGTTATCAGAGGGTTATCAGAGGGTCTCGGAGGGTTATCAGAGGGTTATCAGAGGGTCTCGGAGGGTTATCAGAGGGTTATCAGAGGGTCTCGGAGGGTATCAGAGGGTCTCAGAGGGTCTCGGAGGGTCTCAGAGGGTCTCGGGTTATCAGAGGGTATCAGAGGGTCTCAGAGGGTCTCAGAGGGTCTCAGAGGGTCTCAGAGGGTTATCAGAGGGTCTCAGAGGGTCTCGGAGGGTCTCAGAGGGTCTCGGGTTATCAGAGGGTATCAGAGGGTCTCAGAGGGTCTCAGAGGGTCTCAGAGGGTTATCAGAGGGTCTCAGAGGGTATCAGAGGGTCTCAGAGGGTCTCGGGTTATCAGAGGGTTATCAGAGGGTCTCGGAGGGTATCAGAGGGTCTCAGAGGGTCTCGGAGGGTCTCAGAGGGTCTCGGGTTATCAGAGGGTATCAGAGGGTCTCAGAGGGTCTCAGAGGGTATCAGAGGGTCTCAGAGGGTCTCAGAGGGTCTCAAAGGGTTATCAGAGGGTCTCAGAGGGTCTCAGAGGGTCTCAGAGGGTTATCAGAGGGTCTCAGAGGGTTATCAGAGGGTCTCAGAGGGTTATCAGAGGGTCTCAGAGGGTCTCAGAGGGTCTCAGAGGGTTATCAGAGGGTCTCAGAGGGTTATCAGAGGGTCTCAGAGGGTTATCAGAGGGTCTCAGAGGGTTATCAGAGGGTCTCAGAGGGTTATCAGAGGGTCTCTCGGAGGGTTATCAGAGGGTCTCAGAGGGTTATCAGAGGGTCTCGGAGGGTCTCGGAGGGTCTCAGAGGGTTATCAGAGGGTTATCAGAGGGTCTCGGAGGGTCTCAGAAGGTTATCAGAGGGTCTCGGAGGGTTATCAGAGGGTCTCGGAGGGTTATCAGAGGGTCTCAGAGGGTCTCAGAGGGTTATCAGAGGGTCTCAGAGGGTCTCAGAGGGTATCAGAGGGTCTCAGAGGGTCTCAGAGGGTCTCTCGGAGGGTTATCAGAGGGTCTCAGAGGGTCTCGGAGGGTCTCTCGGAGGGTTATCAGAGGGTCTCAGAGGGTCTCAGAGGGTCTCAGAGGGTTATCAGAGGGTCTCGGGTTCTGCCCCCCACCCCTCCCACAGGTGTCCCCCACTCCTGGCTGCCACTCATTGGTTGGATTAGATTAGATTAAAATTAGGGATGCTCGATATTGGCTTTTTTACCGATACCGATATACCGATATTGTCCAACTCTTAATTTCCGATACCGATATCAACCGATACCGATATATGCAGGGTTTCCCCCCCCCAAAAATTTAATAATTTCAGGTAATTAACATTACATATCTCTTGTTGTGGAATTAACACAACATTATGCATACTTTTGACAATAAATAAAATCAGAATTTGTTCTTACTTGCTTGCCTGGGTAAATAAAGGTTATCATGTAAAAAAAAGTGTGCAAAGTGTGCAAAGTGTGCAAAGTACACGGTATTGCGCAAAATACCACTCCTAAGTCCCGACTCAGGCTGCAGTAGTTCCATCAATCTAGATCCGATCTCGAAAATGATTGTGGATCGTTGTAGCCAATGAGTGTGGCTTCCAATGATACCCCATGTGGGAATGTGTGAATCAGGGATCTAGGTGAACAACTAAATTCTTTAATTAGGAAGCCAAATTAATTGAAGTCTATGAGAAAACTGAGTTTTTCTTTGTACACAGTTTACCAAAATCACTCCTAATCACTCATTTCTGAATGGATCTTTTTAATTTTGTATCCTCTTTTTCTCCTAATTAATTTTTTTTTTCTCCCATCCCAATTTCGTGTTGCCAATTCTCCCCTCCCCTGTCTTGAACGTTGCTAGACTATGCCCCCCACTGGTCGGTTGTAGTGAGGATAGAAGCCTTGCATCACGTGTCCCCTCCGGTACACGAGGCAGCCTGTCGCATCTTTTCACCAGACAGCGCGGCCTCTCAGTGGCGAGGAGTAACGCGTGGGAGGCTCACGATGCCCCCGATACTTCCTATCTCTGCTGTGCAGGCGTTACCCAACCGACCTGTAGGAGTCGCTGTCCACAACGTCCAATCCCCACCCATCGACTTTCCACCCGCTGACTCTGCCAAATGAGCCAGTACAACGGCCGGCCCAAGTCGAAGGCAATTTCTGAGACTGGGATTAGATCATTTCTGAATGGATCTTTATGAAATTTGGATATGTACTACATAAGGCTTCAGGCTATGGCTTTGTTTGTAAGCCATACCACCTTCTGGGGAAATACTACCTCTGGACTACTAACTACAACAGAAAAACTTGAGTAACAAGTTTTTTTTTTTACAACTCAAGTTCAGACCTATGTTACTCTATTACGTTAGCACTCAAAGTGAATTTTTCTTCTGGAATCAGAAACGTCAGAATGTCATCTTTCAAAAGAGGTTCATGCATGTGCTATAAGTATAAAGTATGTTGTTTTAAAACGAAATGGCCAGGAGACTCATTGCAGGTTAACAGGTTAACGGCAACATACAGGTCCCTGACATTGAATAGGACATTAAAATAGAAAAATAAATAGAAAACGATCCAAAAACGTATATGTATGTTTATGGCCCTTAGCCGTTGGCGCCCAATAACGTATTTATACGTTTTTGGCCGTGAAAGTGTTAAAAGAACACGCCAACATTTTGGGAAATTAGAAGATAGATACCAGTTTCCTCTCTAAGCCTAGCTTAGCACAATGAATGGAAGCGGACATGGCTGGTTAGCCTAGGAATGATCCAACTAACACCTCTCCCGAAGGCTAACCGGCCATGTCCACTTCCATTCATTGTGCTAAGCTAGGCTAACATGCAGCCAGATACATTTGATGATGAATGATGATGATGAATAGTTTATTTTTCGGTCTTTGTTTACAGATAGATCAAAAACACACATGTGTGGACTTTCAAAAAGGAAAAGAAAAAAAGAAAAAAATCACAAATGTACATATTCAAAGTAAGCTCACACACAAAATCCAAACTCAATGACCGAAAAAAGGAATAGGCTGAAGCACATGCTTATTTTTACCTATCCTTTACAATTCTTAAAAACGAAATATACTTTAATATAAGAAAGAAAAACTTTAAATATGCTGCAAGATATAATTTTTTTTCTTTTTCTTTAAAGGGGAACTATCTTATAAATGGCCTTTTTGAGTGTTTAGCATTGTTTCCTAGCTATGTGAACTTATATTAATATGATCTATGTCTCAAAATTCTCATATTGGCGCATTCTTCCAATTCTCCTCTCACAATATTCACCCTCACTGAACTGAGTCGTTTGAAAATGTGCCTATATGTGATGTCATATAGTCACTGCTGCATGTTAATGTTCAGGCGAACACGACGGTGCACAGTGGTTTAGGTGGCACCTGGGCCCTCATTCATCAACGTGTTCTACGCACAGATCTGTGCTTACCCTGTGCGTACGATCATTTCTAAGCAAAGAGTGGGATTCATCAATTTCGATTTGAACTTGACTCCGTGCTTACATCTACGCACAGTTCAGACCAGGCGTACCTGGCGCCCAGTGGTAGAATATAGTATTACAACAAGGAAATGAGCTTCTGTGCATAATAACACTGGCATGTTCTGTATGAACCGTAGTTCATTATAGTTCATTGTAAAATAGCAACAGTAGTGTAATTATGGTCAAAACCCTATAAATAGCATTTGGAATAATAGATCTTTCTCTCAGAATGAATGCAGCATGGTTTATATAGCGTTATCGGAATATACGGGGTGTAGGCTACTGACTGACTGCGCTCCGCGTAGCTTGATTGATTGATTGATTGATTGAAAAGTTTATTAACAGATTGCAGAATGGGTACAGTACAGTACAGCTCAGTACATACAATTGTTAATTGGGGATGCAGACCAACTTTCGTCTTGTTTACATCAGGGTCCCCCATTTTCAATTCATCATAAATCATAAAGCTCAACTCGTTATTATTTTGCGCACAGACCGCCGAAACACGGGAACGTTTTGATTATATTTAAAAGGCTTTACGTTAAACGAAACAAGTGGAATTTCGAAGCTGTAAGCAGAATAAGTCATATGAATATAGTGTTCTTCCCCCTTTTTACTGTATAAGAAAGAATAGAAAACGCATTGCAATGACACCATGCAGATAGTGGACAGACTATATGATGGGATTCAAGTTCGCGTTTTTGTTGCTCATAGGCATGCTGTCAGAGTATGATATCTTAATCAAACATTCTAGAACATTTGTCGTCACAGATCATGTCCTAATAGAACATAGGCTATGGCATGGATCGTGATATTGTGTGGACTGTTATTATTACTGTACACCGGTACCACCCATTGTGACAACAGCCTTGTGAGTCCCGCACACAAACATGATGGAATTCAAGTTCATGTAAGGCAGGCTACCTACATCATACATGCAGTGAGATTCATTGTTCTTGTATATGCTCTCGTATTATATTGTTTATATAGGCTACCCAATACTGACATCAAAATAGATTGTAGTATGCCTCTAGAAATCATATGCAGCAGGTAGAAAATTGACGGGAGATCCATCGCGATTTGGAATAGAATTGAGGAGAACTTTGATCCCTGGGTATTAATCAAACAACACGGGAAAAGGCAGTCATATTCCAGCGCGGTCTTTATTAGCCGACAACAAAATAGATGCCTCTAAAAATCATATAGCCAATCGAACACAACTAATAAAGGCATTCATATTACAGCACGGTTATAATGACACACAACCAACGCCAAACAGTGGTCAACGAACGGTCTTTATTAGTATTTTGAGCTGTCCAGGCAGAATTGCAGCAATGGTCTTAGGGAGCCGTTGATATCTGACATCACCGTTTACAAATCCGCCTTTTATTTATCCCATAATACGCAATAGTGTCTTCTTGGTTCGACAGCAGTGAACAATCTTCGTGGAGTTTCTCAGAGTCCCGCTCGGGTCAGTCCATTATTTCACATCCCATGGGGGGTGTTTCCTCATTTTCATGACCATATATGGATAATCATGCACGAGCATTGACGGTAGAACAAAGTGGTATTCATCAACACGGAGGAACATAGAGCCTGCGTACGCACCGTGTGATGAATCCCGACTTCCCTGTGCGTACACTAGTTCTACATTCCGTGCTTACGTGTGGAAATAGAAATGTTCTACGCACACTATTGATGAATGAGGGCCCTGGAGCCCAGGCTCAAAACGGCTCGAGATCTTGAGGTAGAAAAATGCTGTTTTTGAGGACTTGATTAGAAATACAAAACAATGAATAAAAAAAATATATATATTACAGAGGTGTTCCATAAACTCACAGGAATTGTGTAAAAGTGCCCAAATAGTGAAAGAAATAGTAAAATAGTTCCCCTTTAAGAGAAAAAAAAGGAGACAAATAAATGTTTGATGTTTTACTCAAAACTGTACTCGTGAATTATTTTATCCTTCAGGGCCTTTTTAAATCTCCCCTGAGAAGTACACAACTTCAACCCCTCACTAAGACTATTCCACAATTTAACTCCCAAAATTGAAACACATCTAGCTTTTACATTAGTTCTTACCTTTTTATATGTTTTTAGAATACACAACCCTCTTAAATTATACTTTCCTTCTCTTGGTTGAAAGAGACATTGAATACAAGCTGGTAGGTTCTTACTCTTAGCACGAAAAATTATCTCCAAGGTTTTTATGTAAACCATATCTACAAATGTTTATGTGCAGGACTTTATGAATAATGGATTTGTCGATTCAAGGTAACTAGCTTTATTTATTATTCTAATCGCTCTTTTCTGTAGTTTATCTATAGGATCTGTAGGATCTATATTTGTTTTATAAACATTCCCCCAGACCTCAACACAATATGACATGTATGGCACCACAAGTGAAAAATACAATATATGCAAACATTTCTGATTTAACAGCTCCCTTGTTTTGTACAGAATGCCAACAGATTTGGCTAATTTACCTTTGATATTTCTACGGAACACACAGAGAGGAAATTGGTATATATCTCCTTGTCTCTCTCTAGAGAAGACGGTCGCTAATTTCCCAAAATGTTGGCATGTTACATGTTCATAATGAAGAATATACGATATACTGCAACGTGTGGAGGGTGGAGGATATACAGGAGATATGATCAAAACAATGGATCAGGATTTAACAGGCTTCATCTTCATCCTCGTCCTCCTCACTAGTTACATAGTGCTGTGTGTCGGATTCAATTTAAATTCAAGATTCGAGAAAATGTATTCCATTTGCCGCTGGTGGAGCGTTCAATTCTCAATTATTTCTTGATAGGTTGGCTATGATGGCATTTTTTTTTTTTTTTTTTTTTTTAAGCAATACATAGAAAGGTGCACTCAGTAGAGCACAAATCTCTACCAGGAGGCAGCCACACATTTGTTTTCTAGTAGCCTACATGTTAGATGGGGCTTAAGTATAGGGGGGGGGGGCAAACATGAAACCAATGAAAGCAGATCTCTCCACAGTATTCCTATTACACTGTTACACTATTACACCAGCACACTACATTTACATTTACATTTAGTCATTTAGCTGATGCTTTTATCCAAAGCGACTTCTGTACGACAAGTCAGCAGGAAGGGCACAACTCTATCAGCTGAGTAACAATGTTCATCAAAGTGTTGAGTGCTACACTGTAGGTTAGTTTATTAGGACAAGTGCATGACAGTAAGGTTAGTTAGGGTTAGATTTTAATTTTTTAACTGTATGCAGTGTGTACACCGTGTAGTATAGGGTCTATGCGGGTGTGTACCAGTGGCTCCTATCTGTATGTAGTGTGTACACCGTGTAGTATAGGGTCTATGAGGGTGTGTACCAGTGGCTCCTATCTGTATGTAGTGTAGTGTGTACACCGTGTAGTATAGGGTCTATGAGGGTGTGTACCAGTGGCTCCTATCTGTATGCAGTGTGTACACCGTGTAGTATAGGGTCTATGAGGGTGTGTACCAGTGGCTCCTATCTGTATGCAGTGTGTACACCGTGTAGTATAGGGTCTATGAGGGTGTGTACCAGTGGCTCCTATCTGTATGCAGTGTGTACACCGTGTAGTATAGGGTCTATGAGGGTGTGTACCAGTGGCTCCTATCTGTATGCAGTGTGTACACCGTGTAGTATAGGGTCTATGAGGGTGTGTACCAGTGGCTCCTATCTGTATGCAGTGTGTACACCGTGTAGTATAGCGTCTATGCGGGTGTGTACCTGTGGTTCTTGTCCTCCATCTGCAGTGTGTACACCGTGTCGTCGGCCAGCAGGGGGCGCGTGTTGTTCCCGCCGTTCTCTCCCCACTTCAGCTTGAGGCTCTGGGGCCCGGCCGCGGAGCACTCCAGAGGCGGCGGGGCCGGGGGGAGGGGGCGCGTCCTCACCAGCAGCGGTGGGCTGGAGGGGCTGGAGCCAATGGCATTCACCGCCTGGATCTGCACACTGCGAGAGGGAAAGACAAAGAGAGAAAAAGTTAGGTTTGTGTGTGTTTGTGCGCGTGTGTGTGCGTGTCAGAGAGAGAGAGAGAGTGTGGGTGAGAGAGAGTGTGTGTGAGAGAGAGTGTGACAGAGTGGCTCCGTCACTGACTGCGAGCAGCGCGCATACACACACACAAATACACACACCAAACATTCACCATTCCCTTCTGTTATTGTACTGAGAACATCAACACCCCCCCCCCCCCCCATCGTTCATTTCCTTTACCGTCAGTAGTACAACCAAGGGTGCACACCTGGAATTGCTACATTCATTCATATTATCATACATACATTCATTCATATTATCATACATACATACATTCATACATATTATTTCTTATATCATGGTGGTGGTTTTTATTGGTGTTGCTATTTGCTTGGTTTAGGTTAATGAAAACATTTGTATATAGTGTGTAGGAAATAGTTAATTAATTGATGTGTAGCACCTGTGTCGGTTGTTAGTTAATTATGTGTATCACCTGTGTAGGAAGTGTTAATTAATGATGTGTGGCACCTGTGTGAAGCCTGATGTGAGGCTCAGGTACATGAGGGTTGTTTTGGGCAGGCAGAGGGCTCTTCACCTGCTCAGTTACAAAGTAGGTAACATAGTGAAGCTCCGTAAGTGTTTTGTTTGTTGTTCTGTTTATTATTTTGAGTTATTGTGGAACTCATGTTGTAGGTATAGTGTATTTTTGTTTTGTTATAGCGCTTGTGTCACTGTTTTTAAAATAATGTCACCTCTGCACCTTGGGAGGCCGGCAACCATGTCAAACATGTCACAAAAGCATGTAGAATGTATATTATCATCAATAAGTTAGTTTAGCAATAGGTTAAAAGTGCCTTTAGATAGATTTAACTTTTCGATTTTATGAAGTCTAGTCGCGAGGGCGACCATTTTGGAAATTTTTAACCGTGGGAATTGTAGTCTTTTTGCAGCCATTTTGTAGAGGGGGTGCATAGCTGTTGATCAGCGTTGGAATTTTTCCGAACTACACTTCCTGGAAGATTATATGGGGTTCAAGGTTCAGAGCTCTGTATGAATTATTTCAATAACTGTTATTATTCGGGATAATAAGCCACAAAAGGTAACGTTTTTGACAAATTTAAAAAACGCAGTTAGTTTCTCTTCCCTATTGTTAACATGTAGGAACAATTAGATCTGAAATTAGTTTCAAAACGGTTGCACTGTGGGGAAAATTTTAAAGTACAGTAGAGTACAGTAGATTTCATTATCTGTTCTTATGCATGCCTGGTGATACTAAATCCAAATTGAACTCGGGCATTTGAAAGATAATATATGTATATATATATATAAATGTGCGAATTGGCTATAATAAGGTAATTTATAAGCATCATATTCTATATTCTATAATAATATTTCAAATTGCATTGGTCCGGATGGGAGAATTCAGTACTTATCTACAGAACCTTCAGTTTAATCATCTTCCCTTTATTGATTTCCTTAGATATTTTTTACACATGATCTCAAAAGGGTACTGAACGAGATCAGTGGCAGTTTTTTAAGTTTGGTCATTATTATCATGGTGTTATTCACTGTCAAAGATGCAAAGAAAATCATAATTCATATTCTCCTTTGTTTCATCAGCCTAGTAATAGACACACTATTTGACACTGTGAATACATTCCCTGAGGTCCATAGATGTCCCTAGATACCAAGAATATGCAAATGAGCCTTGTAGAAGTAGAGCAATATTCCATTTACCTAGGTATATATTTTAGGCGAAAATATTCCACGGGTGGAACAGGTTAATGTCTACATATTATTTAAATTATTCAAATGTTCCGTTGTGATGTCACAGTATGATGTCATAATCAAACATTCTAGAACATTTGTGATGTCACAGTATGATGTCATAATCAAACATTCTAGAACATTTGTGTATCTATTCAACAATTCTCTCAGAATATCTCAGATCGCAGTAGACAAGTGAAGATATCACTTGTTGTGTCTGGCTACTTGTCTGTAAGCTTGAATATATTCTGTAGATACAATTTAAAAATCACCACATGGAAAAGGAAACAATGTCCTCTACAATCCTTAATGAACTGCGTCTGGAGGGAACGTTCTGTGATGTGGTTATTAAAGTCAACAGCACTGAGTTTAACGCCCACAAGGCAATCCTGTGTGGCTGCAGCGCCTATTTCAGGTATGTTTATCTTGGTTCAGGTTAGCTTGGTTAGTAAACAGATACCATACTGTACTTTTACTGTAAAACAGATACTATAATTCTACTGTGCTTAGACCAGGCCACGTGAGCGGATCGGCGCGGCCGAGAAATCCGCTCTTCGCTCTTTAAAGCTTGGTCCGCTCCGCTAATCGCTCATGTTGACCCCGCCCCCAAGTCGCTCTCCGCTCGCTCCCCGCTCACCTTGAATCGAGCGCTCCCCGCTCCCCGCGCCAGATCGCTCAGCAGTTTTTTTTCTTTTTTTTGGAGCATGGTGTAAATTAGCTCAAACTACAACAGTCTACACCCCCTGGGCCCCTTAACAATTGTTTGTATTGAGCCGCATTGTAATTGTACCCATTCTGCAATGTTAAATAACGTTGTTTATCCATTCACTAGCTCTACTAAGCGATGATAGGCTAGCCGAGCCACAATGCTATGGTCGCTGCCATTAACGTTAGCATGTAAGCTAACGTCAACAACAATGGCGTCGATACTTTTCTAACAGGACTGAGTGAAGGAGGAGGAGTGAAGCCTGAACAGGATATCACAGGTTCACCCTTCTCAATTCTCATTGGTTGAAAATGGCCTTCATGTTTGTACATCGCCATCTGTTGCTTTGGCATTGTACTGCATGTATATTATTACATCAGTGTTAAACCACTGTGAGCGGCCTGGAGTGGATTGGAGCGGAGGAGAACTCTCGCTCCGGACGTCGCGCCGACTCATTTTAAAACCCACTCCTCGCTCACGTCAAAACCGGCCGCTCCGCGCCCCGCGCCGCTCACGCTCCGATCCGCTCACATGCACTGGCTTAGACCCTATACTTCTACAGTGAATATATATATTAGTACACAGGATAGAATGTTGCTTACTGATCAGATATCTCTATACTCTGCATCCCACAGAACCCTCTTCACTCGCTGGAGCGACTCAGAGAAACCAGTCTACACTATCCCTGGGGTGTCCCCGGGTATGATGCAGCTCATCATAGAGTACGCCTACACACGCTTTGTACCAGTGACAGCAGAGAACGTGGAAGAGCTTCTGGTGGCTGCAGACCAGCTTCTCGTCACTGGCATAATAGGAGCATGCTCTGAATTCCTAGAAGGCCAAATGTCTCTGGAAAACTGTGTCGGCATCTGGAGGTTTGCGGACATCTACTACTGCCCTGACCTGAGCCGCAATGCCTATCTCTTCATCGTGTGCCACTTTGAGGAGATGTTGCACGTCTCACAGGAGTTTGTGGAGCTGTCCCTGCAGCAACTGGTGGACATCATCGAGAGGGATGATCTGAACGTGAAGAACGAGGAGACGGTGTTCGAGGCCGTCCTCCGTTGGATCGACCACTCCCGTGAGGAGCGTAAAACACACGTCCCTTTGCTGCTGCCCAAGGTAACACATTTTATTAGTGCATTGCATTAAAACAACACTAGGTTCCCTAGTACAGTGGTTCTCAAACATTTGGGTCCAAACTGTTCCCTATAGCAACAGAAACCGTCTACAACCGCTGTCTACGTTGTACCCGCTGTCTGCTTGTCTCTTCCCAGGTTCGCATGGGCTTGATGAAGCCTGACTACTTCAGGAGCAACGTCCAGAACAACCCTGTGGTGAGGGACAGCCACGACTGCAAGCCCCTCATCCTCAGCGTCTTGAACCCCCCTGGCTCCGACAGGCTCCCAAACCCCCTGACCCGCCCACGCCTGCCCCAAGAGGTCCTATTGGCCATCGGAGGCTGGAGTCGTGGCAGCACGACCAATGTCATGGAGGCTTACGATATCCGAGCCGGTGGATGGATGGACGTGAGCGTTGAGGTGGAGAATCCCCGGGCCTTCTACCACGGCACTGCTTATCTCCACGGTCTGGTCTACTGCGTCGGTGGCAAACACAGCGTAGAGTATTTGAACAGTGTGTGCAGGTTCAACCCCGTCACTCGCAGCTGGCTGGAGGCGGCTCCCATGCACTCACGCCGCAGTCACCTCAGCGTGGTCGCGTTGGACGGCTGTATCTACGCCATGGGAGGGAGAGACGGAGGCGTGGAACACCTGAACACCGCCGAGCGCTACGAACCTGAAACCAACCAGTGGACACTGATCTCACCCATGCTGGATCGCAGGAGCGGCGCAGGGGCAGCAGCCCTCCACGGCAAGGTTGGTATCATTCAGAATCAGAAATGTCTTCATCAAGTCAGCTGCACATACAAGGATTTTGTCTTGGACCTTCGGTCCATCAACATTAACAGACGAGACAATTAAAGTACAATGAAATAAAATGGAATATATAAACTAAATTAGAATATTCTTTCTTATTACAGGTTTACATCTGTGGTGGTGGCTCCAACGTGGGGGAGTGTCTGCTCACAGCTGAGTGCTACAGCCCAGACACCAACCAGTGGACTCTGATCGCCCCCATGAGCAGCAGGCGTAGCGGACTGGGAGTGGCTGCGTACGGAGGACAAGTCTATGCGGTAGGTGCACACGGAGACAAATGCTTTATACTAGATATTTCTATAGATATGTATCATTTGACTTGCAATGCTGCTGTGATTCCCTAATTTCCCTAAATGGATTAATACAGTGTCTGCCTGCCTGCCTTAACCACACACTAAAACATTCCTCTCATGTGTCCTGTCCTCAGGTGGGAGGGTGGGACCATGGAAACTACCTTGGTAGCGCGGAGGCCTACAGCCCCTTGACTGACTCCTGGCGCGCCCTGCCCACCATGCTCAACCCCCGCAGGTGCTTTGGCATCGGGGTGTTGGACAACCTGCTCTTCGTGGTCGGAGGCTACAATCGCTACAGAACCATCTCCCACGTGGAGTGCTACGACCAGAGCAGCGACAGGTGGACTGTAGCCGAGGACATGAAGAACCGGCGCAGAGACCTAAGCTGCTGCATAATGCATGGCCTGCCTAACATGAGCCAGTACGCTGCTCCCCGTGGCGCCATGCAGTGACCCCTGGAGGAGGAGGAGGAGGAGGAGGGAGGATTAGGAGGAGGATGAAGAGGAGGAGGAAGAGGAGGATTCTGGCCTCCTCAGATCTACTCCTATCCAAGCTCCCGGAGGGTCATCAAAGAGAAGCCGCCTATTCTCAGTCCTTGCCCCACAATGGTGGAATGAACTACCCATCCCAGTTAGGACAGCCGAATCCCGTCCAATCTTTCGCCGTCGACTAAAGACTCACTTCTTCAACCATTATCTGAAATGATAAAAAAAAAAAAAAAAAAAAAAAAATCTAACCCCGACTAACCTTACTGTCATGCACTTGTCCTAATAAACTAACCTACACTGTAACACGCAACACTTTGATGAACATTGTTACTCAGCTGATAGAGTTATACCCTTCTTGCTGTCTTGTCGCACAGAACTTGTAAGTCGCTTTGGATAAAAGCGTCAGCTAAATGACTAAATGTAAATGTAAAATGTAAATGATTAGGAGCAGGAGGAGGAAGATGAGTATTATGAGCAGGAGGAGGTGGAGGAAGAGGAGGAGCAGGAGGAGGAGGAAGATGAGGATTAGGAGCAGGAGGAGGAAGCGGAGGATTAGGAGGAGGAGGAAGAGGAAGAGGAGGAATAGGAAGATGAGGAAGAGGAAGAACAGGAGGAAGAGGAGGAGGAGGCAGCAGGGGATCCATCTAAGAACCTTAAACATTTATTAGACCAAAAGAAATCCTAAGAAATTAATAAATTACTATCAGCCAAAGGTGGTGCATTTCTTTCTTTGTGTAATGTAATGTAGTTTGTGTAATGTAATGTAATATCTGTTTTTAGTTTGTGTAATGTAATGTAATATCTGTTTTTAGTTTGTGTAATGTAATATCTGTTTTTAGTTTGTGTAATGCACATAATATGGGAACTTTTATCCATATGGTTGAGCCTGTTAGGAATTGCACCCCCAACCCAAGCAGATTGCAGATCACTCTCTCTATATGGAGGTAAAAAAGAAAATATGGTCAAAATAATTGGCATAAAAAGGGCACTTTTTTATGAGGCACAAAAGAGCAGGTGCTTGTGCACCCATTGGGCTCTGTGTGCACGTGCCTCATAAAGGCACCTCAGCTTTAACCGCTCCAGTGTTAGCTGCTCGGGGGCCAGTAGTAGAGTGCCTGACCATAGTGTCTTTATACCTGTATCACTGGACATATAAATGCATATTAAATCAAATCAAATTGATTTGTAAAGCCCGAAATCACAAGTTAATGTCCCCATGGGCCGGACAAGTCTTCTTTAAACTATTCAAGAAGAAACATCCCAATAAATCAAGAACAAAAAACCCACCATGAAATCCAAAATAAATGTAAAATAAATAAATGCAACACTCCCAGACATACCCCAGCGAAGGTAAGGAAAAACCTAGCAATAGGAAAAAAGCACCACAGGCGATGTGGAGGAGAGAAACCTTAGAAGGGCCGTTCAAGGGGGGATCCCCCTTCTTGTATGTCGGTGATAATAGTGTTGCTATGGATGGGTGGAGAATAAAACAGGTGAATAGTTGGTATGTATGTACATATACGTGTAATAAAACACAAATATGTGCATGCAATAGCAACTGGGGTACATAAGATTTTTTTTTAAACATTTAAATATATTACAACTCTGTACATACATCTGATTAGCATTATACTCAGTAGAACAAATGTATATATATATATTTTTTTTTAATCCACTTTTTCTCCCATTTTCTATTTTTCTCCCATCCCAATTTCGTATGATCCAATTCAACCCTCCCCTGTCTCGAACGCTGTTTCTTGCCTCCCACAAGCCGGCTGCAATGTGGACTAAGTCATACATAGCACGAGTCCCCTCCGATACTCGAGGTAACAGCAGTCGCATCTTTTCACCTGCACGGCGCGATCTTTCAGTGTCAGGGGTCTGCGCTTTGGGGGCGCCGCCCCTATCGCTTCCTGATTCTACTGCGCAGGCGCACCAACCGACCTGTAGGAGTCGCTGTCCACAATGCCCGATCCCAACCCATCAGTTTCCCACCCCCTAATACTGCCAATGTGTATTAGTACGGACGACCAGCTAAACTGAAAGCAATGTGGAGCGCTGGGCTCGAACAGGCGAACCCAGCATCTCCAATATCCGCGGTGAGCGCCTTGCCCACTGCACCACGTAGCCGCCCAAAATGTATATATCTTATACCCAGCTTAATCACTATATGGCATATTACTATTGCACTTTACTGTTACATTTGCACTCGGGTTGGATGCCCCACTTATTTTCATTGTAATGTACTTATGCTGTATGATGACAATACATTTCAATGTAATCTAATCTAACTGGTACTATGACCTGAATGATGGTCCTAGAGGTCAGTGATTTGATGCTCTTTTGGTGTTTTGGCGATGGTGGCGTAAGAGAGTGCTGTCTTAACGTAAGTGCCGTCTTAACAGGTCATCGGAAATATCCCATATATAGGCATTGGATTGGGTGGAGACCTGGTGACTGCATGTCACCAGGACATGTCACCCATATAGAAACACGTCTTCAATCAATATCTGAAATGCAAATAAATAAATAACCTTAATAAATATAATATTTATATTTCTATAAATATAGTGGGTTCTATAGAGACATAATTCCCCATGGTATTGTTTTGATGGGGCACTGTCACTTTAAGGAGGTTGGTTTTGGGGTTGGGCTGAGAGGAGACGCCCTGTGTGGGGTTTCATTGATCAATGTTTGATTACTACGAGCTGTCAGAAGCTAGCCCGGCATAGTTCTGACAGCTGTCACTTGTGCTACTGCGAAATAAATGACACACGGCTTTGTGTTGTCAACTGATAGAAATTGTGCGTTTCTCTATTCCGACGATTTCTACAATATAATATATATATAAATAACTCTTTTACTAGTACCTTACTACTATGTACTATGTTACTATCCGTATACTACTACCTACCATGCTAATATGTCTATTATACTATGCACTCAGGGTGTAACACTCAAGTTCAACACTATTTGACGAACAATGCCACTGACCATAAGCTGCCAGAGATGCACATCTCCTGCTGACCAGAAAACCACACACTTTTCTGATAGTGGGGTGCCTGGACACTCAGTCATTTAAAATGTATGCGAAAGTTTTTCTAATTTGAAGATAAGGATCTATAGAACAATTTTGGCTTAAGCGTCAAGAAACCAGTTGACCAGTTCACTTTCCATTACTCTCTGGTCGCCCTCTAACTAGGAACCTGCACTTCTCCCCCTCTCTCTCCCCCCCTCTCTCTCCCTCTCTCTCTCCATCTCCCCCTCTCTCTCTCTCCCTCTCTCTCTCCATCTCTCTTCCTCTCTCTCTCTCTCTCTCTCTCTCTCTCTCTCTCTCTCTCTCTCTCTCTCTCTCTCTCTCTCTCTCTCTCTCTCTCTCTCTCTCTCTCTCTTTAGAGCCATATGAAATCCGTTTTATTTTTTTCCAAATTCCATTTAATTTTTTTCCAAATTCCGTTTTTTCCGTTTTAATATTTCAGAATTCTGTATTTTGCTTTGTACGCTAATTTTACCATCAGAAATAGTGTCTAATAAGTGGGAATGAATAAATGTCCACAATTTAATAAGATATAACAGTCCATTTAATAGGGCTGTCTTAAATACTTCGAAGCTTCGTTCGATGGGCATGGGATTCGAATATGAAAATAAAATTTGATTATTGAAAAAAAATATATATATATATATATTTTAGCAAAATCAACTGTGCCTCTCTTTGTTAACTACAACAAGCAATGCTGTTTGTTATTTAAGATGAGGTCGGACTCGGCACTGACAGATTTGTGTTCATTGTGCTGCTTTTATAAAGCCTCAAATGACGGCTTACAATATTTCATGAAAGCAAAGTGTTTTGTTTGTCTAAGATTTAAAAAGGTTTAAACTTTACAGCACTGACAAAGTTGAACAAAGTGCTGTACAAGTCCCACAACATAAAAAAATAACTAAATTATTATTATTTTTTTTTTTAACAGTTGATTCCATTTTTATTGCTCAATTCTGCGATTCCGTCCGCGATTCCGTGAACGCGGATTTCATATGGCTCTACTCTCTTTCTCTCTCTCTCCTGCTCTTCCTCCCATCTGTTACGGTTTCACCTCCACAACCCTCCATACCTGTCTCACACACCCCCTCCCCTGCACTTCAGCTCAACCCTCCATACCTGTCTCACACACCCCCTCCCCTGCACTTCAGCTCAACCCTCCATACCTGTCTCACACACCCCCTCCCCTGCACTTCAGCTCAACCCTCCATACCTGTCTCACACACCCCCTGCACTAGGCCCAGGTGAAATGAGTTACGCTGATGGATGGAGATTTCACACCTGCTCCCACTCTACCACTCTGGCTACAAGAATAATAATAATAATAATAATAATTTCTTGGATTTGTATATATACTGTAGAAACCCAAGGCGCTTAACAGTGGAGGGCATCTAAGGGGAAGGAGATCAGAGGAACAGGTAACAACAAAGTAAAAAAGAAAAGAAAAGAGGGAAATCAGGCAGAGTCATTTATAAATTTGGTGAAGATTTGAGATTTGAGTTGGGATTTGAAAGAGTCCAGGGCCCTCATTCATCAACGTGAATTACGCACAGATATGTGCTTAAGCTGTGCGTACGACCATTTCTAAGCAGAGTGTGGGATTCATCAATTTCAACTTGAACTTGACTTCGTGCTTATATTTACGCATAGCTCGGACCATGCGTACCTGGCGCCCGTTGGTAGAATATATTATTACAACAAGGAAATGAGCTTCTGTGCATTAGTTTCAACACTGGCATGTTCTGTATGAACCGTAATTCATTATAGTTCATTGTAAAATAGCAACAGTAGTGTAATTATGGTCAAAACCCTATAAATAGCATTTGGAATAATAGATCTTTCTCTCAGAATGAATGCAGCATGGTTTATATAGCGTTATCGGAATATACGGGGTGTACTGACTGCGCTCCGCGTAGCTCAACTCGTTATTATTTTGCGCACAGACCGCAGAAACACGGGAACGTTTTGATTATATTTAAAAGGCTTTACGTTAAACGAAACAAGTGGAATTTCGAAGCTGTAAGCAGAATACAAGTCATATGAACACCCACGATATAGTGTTCTTCCCCCTTTTTACTGTATAAGAAAGAATAAAAAACGCATTGCAATGACACCAGATAGTGGACAGACTATGTAAATATGATGATGGGATTCAAGTTCGCGTTTTTGTTGATCATAGGCATGCTGTCAGAGTATATCTTAATCAAACATTCTAGAACATTTGTCGTCACAGATCATGTCATAATAGAACATAGGCTATGGCATGGTCCATCGTGATATTGTGTAGACTATTATTACTGTACCGGTACCACCCATTGTGACAACAGCCTTGTGAGTCCCGCACACAAACATGATGGAATTCAAGTTCATGTATTGAAAGGCAGGCTACATCATACATGCAGTGAGATTCATTGTTCTTGTATATGCTCTCGTATTATTGTTTATATAGGCTACCCAATACTGACATCAAAATAGATTGTAGTATGCCTCTAGAAATCATATGCAGCAGGTAGAAAATTGACGGAAAATCCATCGCGATTTGGAATAAAATTGAGGAGAACTTTAATCCCTGGGTATTAATCAAACAAAACGGGAAAAGGCAGTCATATTCCAGCACGGTCTTTATTAGTGTTTGCGCTGCCCAGGCAGCAATGGTTAATAGATATCATATCCGACATCACCGTACGTGTACACGTCTGTCAGCCTGTCTCATAACACGCTTCCCTCGGCTTAGTCCATTTTTCCACATTTCATGGGGGTATTCCATTACCGTATATGGTTAATCGGGGCGGTTCTGGTATGCAAATACTTAAAACAGTGCACGAGCTCAAACGTAGGATCAAAGTCATATTTATCAAGACAGGTGTGCGTAGAACCTGTGTACGCACGTGTGATAAATCCCGTTTTTTTTGTGCGTGCACAGATTCTAAATTCCGTGCTTAAGTATGGAAATAGAACACTTTCTACGTCACGTTGATGAATGAGGGCCCAGGGATGGAGCACTGCGGATGTTTGGAGGGAGGGAGTTCCAGAGGGTGGGTGCGGCACTAATTTCACAAACAAAAAACAGATTTTTCCACAAAGTGAGAAGCGGCGATAAACATGCCAGCGTCCTCTCAACATCCGGGCACGATCCGGAAGCATGGTTCTCCATTCATTCAGCGTCGGATCTTCCCTAAGAATGGCCTGGCAAGTATCCTCTACCTTTTCTCACATTGTGCTGTTTATCATAATTATGTTTGTGTGTTCGTATCTCTTGACATTATTTTCCCGTATACAATTCTCTCGTGATTTTTGACATTGTATTTCCCATATACAATTCTCTCGTGATTTTTGACGTTGTATTTTATGTTATCGTGAGGTCTTATTTTTCTCTCTGTGTGTCCTCCACAGCCCACTACCTCCAGTGATCCCCACCAGCCACTGCCGTCCGCCCCCCCCCCCCCCCTACGTAGTAATAAATACGGGGTTAAACATTATTCTGCCTCCCGTGTCGAGCCCACCAGCTACCGTGACTTAACAATCTCTCTCCCTCCCCCCTCGTATCTCCTCTCTCCCTCTCCCCTCTCTCTCCTTCTCTCTTATTAGCTAATAAGAGGTTATAATAATTAGCTAACACAGAGTCTGTCTCGGTCTCTTCTCTCTCTCTCTCTCTCTCTCTCTCTCTCTCTCTCTCTCGCTCTCTCTCTCTCTGTCTCTCTCCTCTCTCCTTATTAGCTAATTATCAGACTGAAGACTTAAGTGAGTGATAGTCTACTGTCTGACATTTGCTCACTGATATATACCACCTTTCAGTTGGAGTCCAGCACATGCACACATGCACATGCACACACTCTCTCTCTTTCTCTCTTTCTCTCTCTCATACAAGCCTGCAAAAAAACACACACACACACACACACACACACACACACACACACACACACACACACACACACACACACACACACACTAGGCTTGGGCGGTATCCTTATTTTCAAACCGGCAAACCTTTATGTTATAATACCCCGGTGCACGGTATTTGACGGTATGACTTTCATTTTCATCAGCGGGGGGGGGGGGTTACGTGTTACCAAGTAAACAAATCATCGTCAGCTCTCAGAATGGTAGTCCCGCACCGGTAGAAGCCCGCACCGTTTTAGCGTTAGCATCTAGCCTATAGCCATGGCAGACTATTTGATTCCTTAAGGGCTAGAAATTGCCTGGGTTTTGGTCATATGCTCCCGAAACAGCCGCAGAGCTAACACTACTTAACGTGAGCTAACGCTAGTTATTCAAGCTCAGTAGCTCACAGAGAGAGATAAACAGCTGACAGCGGATAGTACAGGACGGTACAAATACAATAAAAAGGCGGGTGGGGGCTGTTGTGTAAACCTTGTACTCTTTAGTTCACATATAATAAGAGACTGATTGCTCCACAAGGACCACAACAACACTGCTCTCGTCACAACGCTTTACGGTATTTTCACAGCACTGTCGCAACATTACCGTAAAACGTGAACACCGTTGTGACCCACTCGCTCCACTAGAGCGGTCTCGCCCTCTGCTGTCGCGTGTGTGCACTACACTCAGTGTGTGCACTACACTCAAAACTCCGTTTCACTGTTATAGAAACTGAAGCGCATCTGTGATTTTGACGGTGACGGACGGTATTGAAAATCAATACCGTAGGTATTTCTAAATACCCTGGTATACCTTAATACCGTCATACCGCCCAAGCCTAACACACACACACACACACACACACACACACACACACACACACACACACACACACACACACACACACACACACACACACACACACACACACACACACACACACACACACACACACACACACACACACACACACACACACACACACACACACTAACTAGACAAAGGGCATTGTCCACCCATCCAGAGAGAGAGAGAGAGAGAGAAAGAGAAAGAGAGAGAGAGCAAGATAGAGAGAGAGAGAGAGAGAGAGAGAGAGAGAGAGAGAGAGAGAGAGAGAGAGAGAGAGAGAGAGAGAGAGAGAGAGAGAGAGAGAGAGAGAGAGAGAGAGAGTGGGAACGTAAGCATTGGATGCAGAGTTTAAGAAGTGGTGTAGTATAATCCTAACAATATGTATCAAATAATGAAATCTGTTGAGGTCGTCCAATGTGCCCCTTTGTTTTATAACAAAGATAAAATAACATTATGGCTGCATGGGCACATCCTGAATGAAGAACACTAGATCGCTTTGTAGATCACACAAACACACACACACACACAGACAGACAGACAGACAGACAGACAGACAGACAGACAGACAGACAGACAGACAGACAGACAGACAGACAGACAGACAGACAGACAGACAGACAGACAGACAGACAGACAGACAGACAGACAGACAGACAGACAGACACACACACACGCACACACACACAATTTGCTTTGATTTAGATTCATTATTTGAATTTGAGACTGTGGCCAGAACACAGTAATTAATTCAGGCTACAACTTAAAGGTTAATTGCTTGGTATTTTTTTCCAAATCAAATACTAGGGTGCACCGCTCTCTATCCTTCCAACATACAAGCTGTTTTGGGATGGATACATGCCAGTGAATTGTTAAAGGGGCACTTCACCAAAATGTTTTAATGCTGATTAATTTTGCACATAATCTCACGGACATCCAAAAACAGTTTTGCACACATTCATTTCGTTTCGACGGTTATTGAGAGTGTTTTTTGAATGTGGACACCAATGATGTCATCTGAGACATTGAATCCTTGTGTTGTGTTAAAGGTGCTGCTATAGATACAAATGTTATGTAATCATAAAAAAAAAAAATCCATTCACAGGGCTTTTAGAAAGGTGCAGAACGTTTTTTTTTTTTTTTATATATATCTTTTTTAAACATGATTGATTCATGAATTTATCATTAAAAAAAATGTGTGTGCCCAAAATTAATGTTGTTGTTTACATATCCCCTCCCCACTTCTCATTCCCCCACGTTGAATGCACCTGATTGGAGAAATTACATGTTGGCGCTTTAGTGTGACATCTAGGTGGCTAAATGTTATCTATAGCATCTTTAATTACAGCTCAATTAAATGATAAGATAGCAGTCCCTACAAGACTGTTTTCCATCTGAATGGAATAGGAACGAACATGAACTTTGTTGGGGGGCGGGGGGGGGGGGGCCTACAGGATAGAGGGAGAGTGCCATTTCCATGGATCTTTAATCTCCATCGGCTACCAGCCGTAACACTCACAGCACTCTGTCACAACGAATTATCCCGGCCTTTGGGTGAAGTGCCCGGTAATTAAAGCGCGGCACGGCACCGACTGTGAATCATGTGTTCTTGAACGTTACACTTTTGTGCCTTTTTTTTGTGCATAATCAAACCCACATGTTCAGAACACTTTCCATCCAAACGTACAGTAATGTACACAGGGATCAGCTACACACTGCCACACGCGCCCACACTGCAGTGGTCCACGGCGACTATACATGTTAGAGAACAGCATGCAGTCATTTCCTTATTAATACTTCCAAAGCGCTTTACAATTTTGTTCCTCAGATTTTACCCATTCACACACACGTTCACACACACGTTCACACACACGTTCACTCACACGTTCACACACACGTTCACTCACACGTTCACTCACACGTTCACTCACACGTTCACTCACCCGTTCACTCACACGTTCACTCACCCGTTCACTCACCCGTTCACTCACACGTTCACTCACACGTTCACTCACCCGTTCACACACACGTTCACTCACACGTTCACACACACGTTCACTCACACGTTCACTCACACGTTCACTCACACGTTCACACACACGTTCACACACACGTTCACTCACACGTTCACTCACACGTTCACTCACACGTTCACTCACACGTTCACTCACACGTTCACTCACACGTTCACTCACACGTTCACTCACACGTTCACACACACGTTCACACGTTCACTCACACGTTCACACGCACGTTCACTCGCACGTTCACTCGCACGTTCACTCGCACGTTCACTCGCACGTTCACTCGCACGTTCACTCGCACGTTCACTCGCACGTTCACTCGCACGTTCACTCGCACGTTCACTCGCACGTTCACTCACACGTTCACTCACACGTTCACTCGCACGTTCACACACACGTTCACTCACACGTCCACTCACACGTTCACACACCGACGGCGGAGGCGACCATTCAAGGTGCCGACCTGCTCATCGGGAGCAGTTAGGGGTTAAGTGTCTTGCTCAAGGACACTTCGACACGCTGCCCGTGAGGAGCGGGAATCAAACCGGGAACCTCCGGATTACCAGACGACTGCTCTACCTCCCGAGCCACTGTCGCCCCCCGGAGTGCACGTATAAGCTTTATCAGACTGGGTAACTGTGTGCGGCTACTTGTGATTCTGCGTTGAGCTTCTCTCTGATGGCTTAAAGCTCCAGGGACCTTAGTGAGACACGTACATCTTGAAGGGACTGAGCGAGTACTTAGGGGCGATGAGAGTGGATGGCTGTCGGGATAAATGTCTTTATACCCCCAAAAAGCTTTTTGCTAATCGAGAAAAAACATGTATTAGCATTTATTTATTAACATTTAAAAATATAGATATATATCAAGGAGTCTATAACCTTACATGCTGAGATATCAAGTCCAACACGACACGCCACAAATCAGTCCTTTTTTGGCGGCGAGGAGGAATGACTTGGCCAACGTCTGGAGAACTAACGGCTGGAGAACTAACGGCTGGAGAACTAACGGCTGGAGAACTAACGGCTGGAGAACTAACGGCTGGAGAACTAACGGCTGGAGAACTAACGGCTGGAGAACTAACAGCTGGAGAACTAACAGCTGGAGAACTAACGGCTGGAGAACTAACAGCTGGAGAACTAACAGCTGGAGAACTAACGGCTGGAGAACTAACAGCTGGAGAACTAACAGCTGGAGAACTAACGGCTGGAGAACTAACAGCTGGAGAACTAACGGCTGGAGAACTAACGGCTGGAGAACTAACAGCTGGAGAACTAACGGCTGGAGAACTAACGGCTGGAGAACTAACAGCTGGAGAACTAACGGCTGGAGAACTAACGGCTGGAGAACTAACGGCCGGAGAACTAACGGCTGGAGAACTAACGGCTGGAGAACTAACGGCTGGAGAACTAACGGCTGGAGAACTAACAGCTGGAGAACTAACAGCTGGAGAACTAACGGCTGGAGAACTAACAGCTGGAGAACTAACAGCTGGAGAACTAACGGCTGGAGAACTAACAGCTGGAGAACTAACGGCCGGAGAACTAATAGCTGGAGAACTAACGGCTGGAGAACTAACGGCTGGAGAACTAACGGCTGGAGAACTAACAGCTGGAGAACTAACAGCTGGAGAACTAACAGCTGGAGAACTAACGGCTGGAGAACTAACGGCTGGAGAACTAACGGCTGGAGATCTAACGGCTGGAGAACTAACAGCTGGAGAACTAACAGCTGGAGAACTAACGGCTGGAGAACTAACGGCTGGAGAACTAACAGCTGGAGAACTAACGGCTGGAGAACTAACTGCTGGAGAACTAACGGCTGGAGAACTAACGGCTGGAGAACTAACGGCTGGAGAACTAACTGCTGGAGAACTAACGGCTGGAGAACTAACGGCTGGAGAACTAACGGCTGGAGAACAAACGGCTGGAGAACAAACGGCTGGAGAACTAACGGCTGGAGAACTAACGGCTGGAGAACTAACGGCTGGAGAACTAACGGCTGGAGAACTAACAGCTGGAGAACTAACGGCTGGAGAACTAACGGCTGGAGAACTAACGGCTGGAGAACTAACGGCTGGAGAACTAACGGCTGGAGAACTAACAGCTGGAGAACTAACGGCTGGAGAACTAACGGCAGGAGAACTAACGGCTGGAGAACTAACAGCTGGAGAACTAACGGCTGGAGAACTAACGGCTGGAGAACTAACGGCTGGAGAACTAACGGCTGGAGAACTAACGGCTGGAGAACTAACGGCCGGGCCGAATGAACAAACTAGTGACAAACTAGCAAACGCAGAGTTCCAGGGGGGAAAGTTCCTGCGGTGAAAACACGGAGTCTGTCTCGGTCTTCCATGGCAGAATCACAATCAATATTTTAATGTATTCCTCCTATCCCTCCATTCCATCTCTCTCCTCCTATCCCTCCATTCCATCTCTCCTCTCTCTCTCTTTCTCTCCTCTCGCTCTCTCCTTCCTCTCTCCCTCTCTCCCTCTTTTCTCTCTTTCTCTCTCTCTCTCACTCTGCGGATGGGTGGACAAAATGTCTTTTGTCTAGTGTGTGTGTGTGTGGCGATACAACAGTATCGCAGGCTCTAAGGTCATGAAACGAAACAAATTCCGATTTAAATTATCAAATAAAATGAGTGTTTTTCATGCAACAACACAGTGTTTTCAACGGGTATCGTTGCCTCCGCATGGATGTGAGTCATATGACTTGTGTTTATCTGAATAGAGAAGAGCACTCAGATAGAGGAGGGAGAGGAGGTCCATTAATTGGTGCCATCAAGTCATAAGAAATACTACCTTGATGTTGTAAACACACACACAACCACACACACACAACCACACACACACACACACACACACACACACACACACACACACACACACACACACACACACACACACACACACACACACACACACACACACACACACACACACACACACACACACACACACACACACACACACACACACACACACACACACACACACAGTTGAAATATGAGTAGTGTTGTTCAAAAATACCCGGCCCTGTAAATAACAATCAGGGTTACCGTCATCACAGACACACGTCCACACACATGTCCACACACATACACACACACACAACACACACACACACACACACACACACACACACACACACACACACACACACACACACTACACACACACTACACACACACACTTGAGTGTTCCTGTGTGTCAGTAACAGCTATTACGCAAGAGGGCAGAGCGACATAGGGACAAAAACAAGCAGATAATGAAAACAATACTGTTTACCACTTTACACATACAGTACACACACACACACACACACACACACACACACACACACACACACACACACACACACATACACACACACACACACACACACACACACATACACACACACACACACACACATTCACATACATACACATACATGATACACACACCACGTCCCCTACCCTATTCTCCCCATTCCAAGAAACCACTCAAGCTCATTTATTTGTATAGCACATTTAGACATGACACTTGTCAACCAAAGTGCTTCACAGTAAGTCGCATAGCTAAAAACAAAGAGAAGTGCTAAAGTATAGAACAAACAGAAAATATAAACAACCAACGGATAGACAAGGAAACAAAACAACACGTCAACAAGCAAGGCAAGAGTCAGAGTGAGTCAGGGAATGCCAGGGAGTATAGGTGGGTTTTGAGTTTCGATTTAAAAGACTGGATGGAGGGGGCAGATTTGATGGACATGGGGATGCTGTTCCAGAGGTCAGGGGCTGCGACAGCAAAAGCACACACAAAGGTGAGATCAGGAGACTACAGGTAGTCCAGAACAGGGCAGCACGGTTGGCTTTGGGTTGCTCACTAAGGTCCAATGTCAACCGTATGCATGCTGGTCTCTCCTGGCTCACAGTTGAAAAAAGGTTATCGTCTAACTCACTTGTATTGTGTAAATCAGTCATTAACAGCAAGACTCCATATTTTGTGTTTGAGCAACTTGTTTACAGAAGCTCTATACAAGACCATAATACAAGAGGGGCCAGAAATGGTCAGTTTGTACTCCCTCGTCCTAGAACCAATGCTTTAAAGCGGTCTTTTATTTATAGGTGCATAACACTCTGGAACAACCTACCTAGTTATCTCTACACTTTTAGTAAATCGATTTTTTAAAAGAAACTCAAATCTCAATTACAGTTGTTGCCTTAATGTGCATTGCATTTGTGTATGGGTTTTTGCCTATGAGCCTACACGTTCTCATTTTGTATCTTTAAAAATTTATATTTATTGTATGTTTTTAGTTAATTGTTTTGTTTTTTATTTCTATCTATAGCATCTGTGAAAGTATCTTATTTTGCTATATACTAAATCCTTGTTTTTATCTTTTGTATTGATCTATGCATTAACTGTTTTATGTATTGTGTTGTGTGGACCCCAGGAAGACTAGCTGGGAGCCATGGCACCAGCTAATGGGGATCCTTAATAAAAACAAAAACACCCCCCCCCCCCCCCCCCCCCCTAGACTTGAAATTGGACCTCGGGTAGTTAAGAGACCCTTGTCAGCCGATCTTAGGGCCCTGACATTGGTATAGGGTGAGGAGGTCTGCTAGGTAAACAGGGGCCTTACCGTGAAGGGCTTTGTAAACTAATAGGAGAAACCTTGAATTCTATTCTATAGCGCACCGGGAGCCAGTGGAGGGAGGCATTTAGGGGTGATGTGAGCTCTCTCCTGGGTACCTGTGAGCAGTCTAGCGGCAGCGTTTTGGGGTAGTTGTAAGCGGGCTATGGTTGATTTATTAAGCCCCAGGTACAGGGAGTTACAATAGTCTAAGCGTGAGGATATGAAGGCGTGAATTACTCTTTCAAGGTCTGAGGGGCAGAGAATGGCCTTGATCCTGGCTATGGACCGGAGCTGGAAAAAACACCCCTTCACCACGAGTTTACCTGCTATTGAAAGTAAACTCTGGGTCAAAGAGCACACCCAGGTTTTTTACAAAGGGCTTGACTATGGCAGACAGGTTACCCAGGCTGCTGGCGATGAAAAGGAGGATTTCACATTTTGACTGATTGAGCTGTAAGAAATTGTGTGCCATCCAGCATTTGATGTCGTCTAAACAGGATTGGAGACTGTCGAGATTGGTTATATTGTTAGGTTTCATGGGGAGATAGACCTGAGTGTCATTGGCATACAAATGGAAATTGATATTGTGTTTTTTAATTACCAGACCAAGGGGCAGCATATATAGGGATAATAGGAAAGGGCCATGGATGGAGCCTTGTGGAACCCCGCAGGAGAGAGAGGCAGAGGGGGAGGAGCAGTTTCCGATATTAACGGAGAAGCTTCTATCACTGAGGTAGGAGGTGAACCATGATAGGGCTGTGCCACTGACACCAACTGCCTGGTGGAGACGGTCAATGAGGGATAACATGGTCTATTGTGTCGAAAGCTGCACTGAGGTCTAAAAGCATAAGTCGCGGTTGACGGTAGTGAGGAGCAGGTCATTGGTGACCTTAAGCAGGGCAGATTCTGTGCTGTGGTTGCTCTGAAACCTGACTGAAATGTGTCTAGGATGTTGTTCAAGTGCAGTTAGGGAGACAGCTGGGAGAGAATAGCCTTTTCAAGGACCTTTGATAGAAATGGGAGCTTGTAGATTGGCCTGTAGTTAGGATAGGCCTCTAGGTTGGGTTTTTTCAGAAGGGGCTGGACCACTGCATGTTTGAAGCAGGTTGGAACAGTACCAGTGACTAGGGAGGTGTTTATGATAGAGAGGATGCTGGGGCCAGTTGTGTGAAATACTTCTTTGAGAAGAACAGAGGGAACTATGTCAAGGGGAGGGTGGTTGGTTTCATGGCTGAGACTATATCTGTGAGAGTAGAGAGGGTGATGGGTTTAAAACAGGCCAGGGTGGATGAACAGGGCGGTGAGACATCTAAGCTACGTGTAGGTGGTGTGATGTTGTTTCTGATTACCAACTTTGTTTATGAAGAATTTTAAGAATTCCTCACATTTAGTTGGAGACACATCCAGGCTAGTTCTAGGGGGGGGTGTGTGATGAATGAGTTAATGGTGGCAAAGATGGTGGCTGTATAGCTACGGCAAGTACATTGGCTCATTTGTATAGCTACGGCAAGCACATTGGCTAATTTGTATAGCTACGGCAAGCACATTGGCTCATTTGTATAAGCTACGGTAAGTACATTGGTTCATAGGTATAGCTACGGCTAGCACATTGGTTCATAGGTATAGCTACGGCTAGCACATTGGTTCATATGTATGTATATATGATATATATACTAGGGCTGTCAAAGTTAATGCTTTAACTTTAGAGATTAATTTAAATTATTTAAAGCATTAAAATAAATTAATCTAGATTAATCTATGGAGTGAAACATTTTCAACGTTCTGAACTTTCAGCAGTATCTTTGCTTGTTCTTTTTTTGCATTGACTCATGCACCTTTTTGAAAATCATCTGACATGAAGATGGAACACATTTTTGTTGTTAATATGATTTATATTACTGGTAGTTCATACAAGACATTATCGTCCTCTAAGCCAATCTGCACTTTAACACTTTCAGTGCCAGGGATGTCATAACTCGTTTTATCAGCCCAATGCCTAAATGCCCACGACGTTTATTAGCGTTTAATTTTTTTATTAGCAATCTGATTTCATATTTCATCAACCGAGTCTCCCATTTGGTACAGCAGCTCCTCCAGCAGCTCAGAATGGAAAAAAGCGCCCCCTATCGTCTATCCCTGTGTAACTGCAAGTCAGTCGCTAAATGGAGGTACAGTATAGTCGTTTTTTCATATCCATTTTTCAAAGCATCTACAAATGTGTTACTACACATTAAGCAACATTATTTAATGATGAACAAATCAAGTACAAACAATGTTGATAATGAGTTATAAATAATGTAGAACTCATTTGTAAATGTTATACAAATATAGTTATAAATGATTTAATAATAATTTTACGAATGTATATAAATGTAATTTGTTCATGATTAGTTCATTATCTACAAATACCTTATAAAGGTCTTATAACTGAGTGCTATTATAAAGTGTTACAGAATACTGTGTTAATATCAGTAGAAACCAGCTGACTCCTGTAGATAGGTCAGTATGTGAATAGGAAACAGGTTTTCAAAATGGTAAAAATGGTAAATGGACAGCATTTATATAGCAGCTTTTATCCAAATCGCTTTACAATTTGTGCCCTCACATTCACCCATTCATTCTGACATTCACACACCGACGGCGGAGTGCCAACCTGCTCATCTGGGGTCAAGTGTCGCGCCATGTGCACGTACCTGTACTCGCTGTCCGGCTGCAGGCCTGTGACAAGGTGACTCGTTCCCGTTTCCACGGTGATGGTCTGGTCGTCCAGGGTAATGATGTAAGAGGTGATCTCCGCCCCGTTGCTGTTGGGCTCCTCCCACTTCAGGAAGAGGCAGGTGGAGGGGGAGTGGTCTGACTCTGGGGGGGTGTGGTCAAGGAGGGAGAGGGAGGACACTGGGTCGGGATTGGTCGCCGGGGTCTGGAAGCTCACCTGGTCACTGTAAGGGGCCTGCCCCTGCCTGATTCACCGCCTGAGGGGGAGAGAGAGAGAGAGAGAGAGAGAGAGAGAGAGAGAGAGAGAGAGAGAGAGAGAGAGAGAGAGAGAGAGAGAGAGAGAGAGAGCGAGAGAGAGAGAGAGAGAGGGGGGAGTGAGAGAGAGAGGGGAGAGAGAGAGAGAGAGAGAGAGAGAGAGAGAGAGAGAGAGAGAGAGAGAGAGAGAGAGAGAGAGAGAGAGAGAGAGAGAGAGAGAGAGAGAGAGAGAGAGAGAGAGAGATGGAATGGAGGATTAGGAGGAATACATTACAATATTGATTGTGATTCTGCCACGAACTGTTAGCAACAAAGAATTCAAAAACTGCATAGGTTACAAAACAGGGACGCAGGAGAGAAGGAGGGATAAAGGAACAAAAGATGTGAGAGAAACAGATGAAGGGATCGATGGAGGGAAAGAAAACAAGTGGAGAGATGAGATAGAGGGATGAGGTTGAGAAAGACGGAGAGGGATAAGTGCTGCGTGATGCGGAGAAAATATCATATGGGGATTATTCTGGATACAGCGACAGCAATATCACTTTCAATTTCACCTCTCCATTGTCATTCACTGTCATTTCACGTCATATACAATACTCTTAATCTATTACACCCACCGATTAAAATTATAAAAAAATATGTCCACATTGCGATTCAATAATATAGTATTCAGCGTTAAAGTTTGGCCTCCACTCTCTCGGTCGTTTTGGTGTCTATAATGTGACGAATCCAGCATACTGTGTTGAGCGGCCGTGTAGGTGGATGAGTGTGGCCGTCGTCAGGACACATTTTTGAGTACTTGATTAAATCCTAATTCGCTGAGTTCGTGTCCACTTTTCGGGCCCGTTAAGTGCCGGGCAAAAAGAACACGGCCCGCACCTCAAGCAGCGGCGGCTAGATTCATCTTCAGTAAGTGAAGACACTTGAGTGGCTGTAAAAACAAGAGGAGCCCGTGATTTATTTCACGTCTCACTAAGTCGCTCACTTCTGTGTCTGCCAAGATGAGTCATACGTACTGTAAGTGGTGCCACTGCCCTTCATATCTTATCTACATCTAGACTTGTCAAATACAGGCACAATGAGTTAATGAGTTCCTGATTTTACAGGGCATCGTCTCGCAAATGGTGCGTCTAACTGTCAACCTCCGAGACTCTTTACGTCTGACACGGTAATGGAAGTGAACCTCTAGTTGTATTTGTAGAAGTAATAGTAATAGTTGTATTAGTAATTGTAGTAGAAGTAGTAGTAGTAGTAGTAGTAGTAGTAGTAGTAGTAGTAGTAGTAGTAGTAGTAGTAGTAGTAGTAGTAGTAGTAGTAGTGTGAGGTTTTGTCCGCTGCTCACCTACTCGCTCTGTTCCTTTAAGCCTACTCGCTCTGTTCCTTTAAGCCTACTCGCTCTGTTCCTTTAGTTTTCTGTTAATCAATTGCATTCTCCTCACCTCACTAGCCCCCCACCCTCGCGTTCGTTTGCTCTTCAGCAACCACACCCTTGGACTACCTGTCATTATGTGTTTGATTGGTCTGGTGCCCGAACACACACTTCTAGTTTCAAGTATCAATTACCTTCACGCACCTGATGTGCATTCTAATTAGTTCCCCTGTGGGCTTTAAGTACCTCGCTCTCCCCCTCAGTTCCTGTCGGGTCGTCCCGTATCATCCCTTATCATTCCGTATCATATCTCTATCACCAAGACTCCTTCGGGAGGTTCTCTGTCTGTTATGCTGCTTTCATCTCCGGCGTGAGATGCACTCTAGCCTTCGCCTCCTGTCTCCGTTTGCCTGGAAGGAGACACTGGACTGCGCTCTCTAAACTTCCACGGGAGGTATTCCAGTGTCCCACTTCAGACCTCCGCGCAGCAGACGTCCAGACGCGCATCCAGACCTCCGCGCAGCAGACGCCCAGACGCGCATTCAGACCTCCGCGCAGCAGACGCCCAGACGCGCATCCAGACCTCCGCGCAGCAGACGCGCTCTTCACTCCAGACGCGCATCGCTTCCTAATACTCTACGGGAGGATGCGTCTCTCCGAGCCAGGCTCGCTCTTCCGCGCAGACGCGCATCCAGACCTCCGCGCAGCAGACCGCGCTCTTCACTCCAGACGCGCATCGCTTCCTAATACTCTACGGGAGGATGCGTCTCTCCGAGCCGGCGCGCTCTTCCGCGCAGACGCGCTCTTCACTCCAGACGCGCATGCAGACGCACTCCAGATGCGTCCCTCCGTACCGGGCGCGTACTCCAAGCAGACGCGCACCACTCAGACCTCCGCGCCAGATGCGCCCCTCCGTACCGGCGCGTACTCCAAGCAGTCGCGCACCACTCAGACCTCCGCGCCAGATGCGTCCTTCGTACCGGCGCGTACTCCAAGCAGTCGCGCACCACTCAGACCTCCGCTTGGTCAACCCGTTCCCCGTGGCGACGCGCTCGCCCCGTTTTGATCCTACTTTCTTTACGCACAGCGCCTGGGTGAGTTTTTATGACTGTCTTTTATCCTATTCGTTTTTTCGTGTGTTTAAGGACACTGAAGATATCCTGCTTTTTGTCAGACTGTCACTCACCCAGCGTCAGCTTTTTGGATTGTTCATTGGGATAATATTTGGCCCTTAACATCGCTCACAGTGTGTATACACACCGA
>NC_140166.1:212400838-212403827 GCF_963971535.1 Notolepis coatsorum
AAAATCGACTAGACGCAGTGCTTCCCAATCCTCTCCTCGAAGCACCCCCAGCCGTTCCATGTATTTGTTCAATTCCACCACCAGCACACCCTGATTCAACTTAACAAGCCCTTTATTAGTTGAATCAGGTGTGCTGGTGGTGGAATTTAACAAATACATGGAAGGGCTGGGGTGTCTCGAGGAGAGGTTTGAGAACCACTGGACTAGAGCATACATTTGAGCCATCAAAGAAATGAAGCAAAAGTGGTTACCTGTGTTGAACTGGTTTATTTTTTTGAAAATATAAAAATATACTGGATTACTATTACGACTACTACCACTGCCAATACTACCGATACATCCCTATTGGCAATGTATCGGTCGAGGTAATTAATGGGAAACACTGAGAGAGGCACATACAACACTCTATAACTATTTACAACCAGTGTCAGAGCGAGCGCACTCAAGTTGTTCGGAAATTAAGGGTGCTGCACACTGGACGCTCTGACCGAAGAGTCAGTTTATCAGAGCGGAGCAGATCTTCAGAGTGAATTTATTAACTCACCTTAACTAGGGCCCTATGAAATCCGTTTTTATCTTTTCCTGTTTTCGGATATGAATTTTCCTGTTTTCGGATTTCTCTGATTTAATATTTTTTTCCTTTGGATTTATCAAAATAAAACAATACAACATAATGTTTTTAACTAACTTTAATAATAATAGTACATCTGCAAACAGTGCCAGTGTAGTTCAATGTTCAGTGCCAGTTAGGTTATGAGGTTTCTTTTTTTCAATTAAGTTCAATGCAGTTCAACTGCCAGTGCAGTGCAATAACTAAATAACAATTAAATAGTTAAATAATACAAAATAATAATTTGTTTAAAAGAAATTTAAGAAAAACTGTAAAATTTATTTCAAAGAGATGTCCTTAAATGTTCATGCTTCCCCCCATCTCTGGCTGACATCACCATTGTAATACATGATGGTTAGGCCTAGCTCGCCAACGTTACTGTGATTAAAGCAAACCTTTTTTCAGGGGGGGCGGGGGGGTCTCGTTAGCGGGGCGGGCCGCCCCTCCAAGGCAATGGTAGGGGAAACACTGCGATCCTTAAAGGAACACGCCAACATTTTGGGAAATTAGCTTACCGTCTTCTCCAGAGAGAGACAAGAAGATAGATACCAGTTTCCTCTCTGTGCGTTCAGTAGAAAGCTATCTGGCTGCGTGTTAGCCTAGCTTAGCACAATGAATGGAAGCGGACAGTGCCGGTTAGCCTAGGCAGTGTCCAACTAACACCTCTCCCGAAGGCTACCCGTCACTGTCCGCTTCCATTCATTGTGCTAAGCTAGGCTAACGTGCAGCCAGATTCTGCTTTCTACTGAACACACAGAAAGTAATCTGGTATCTATCTTCTTGTCTCTCTCTGGAGAAGACGGTAAGCTGATTTCCCAAAATGTTGGCGTGTTCCTTTAAGAGTAGGTTGGTGTACATATTCACAGGGATGTTACGTCCTACTGAAAGGGGGACATTGGTCGTTGACCAGCAACCTTTTGACTACTAAGCAGCCTCCAGACCAAACCTGCCACCCGATCCACAGCCTCAGACACAATTCACTTCTGTACCGGAACTCGTTTGACAGCCACTTGGGAAACTCACTAACGGGAAAACCCTGAGCCAGATTACAGCACACTTCATCTCAAAATCGCATCAAAAGGGAATTAGGAATCCAACAGAGTTACGGACGCGACCGAGAGGACACAGCTTTGATACTTCCATGTTTTAGTCCGTTTGATTTGTAACTTTTGTTTTTCTCAGCCTGACCTCCGACCACTACCCGCCTGGTGAGACTTCTGCCTGCTGCCTTCTCTACTCTTTGTTTTGGGATCTTTTTGTTCCCAGACAATTGGAGTTTAATTGCTCCTGTGGTTTTCTTTTGACACTCTCTTTTTTCTTTTAGAACGCTCTCCGTTGCTTTTGTTTGGACCTTTATTCCATTTAGTTTTCTTGTTTAGTTTACTCTGATTCCTAGAATTCCCCTGTTCCATATAATGTATTAGGGGTGGAACGGTTCACAAAATACACGGTTCGGTTCGTATCACGGTTTTGTGGTGACGGTTTTCGGTTTGGTTCGATATAGATTCATTTGTATTTTTTTATTTCTTATTTAACATATAAATATAGGCTACATTTGTCAAAGTATTAACTTAGTGCAAACAAACAAAATAATTGTCAGTTCTTAATGGAAAGATTAGTTTTCCGCTTTAAATTAGTGCAGTATTTGAAATACAATGAAAGGAATATGGCTGGATTTCTTATCAAAAGGAAAAGTGTCACTGTGTTATTTAAAATAAATAAACAAACAAACAAATTAGAAGGCCATCAATATAGAATGCAGCATAAAGCAAACTAACACACACACTGTAGGTCTACTGTTTCAAAACAACACTACTCTGTTCATTCTATTTTTAAAATACGTACTTAACATTATTTAAATATTGAGTGCAACACAGTAATTGTGAAATGGTGGTGGATTAACGTAATTCACACACGGAACTGTCTATGGGTTTGGGGTCCGCACGGACATTTAGCGTGTGGTACCTTCGTTCTCGACTCTACCTACAGTGGAAGAGTTGAGTGGAGTCGAATCGAGTTGATACCATGCAGTGGGAAAGCGGCAATAGTCCCGGTTGGAATTAGTAAACACAATGTTAGCCTTCTTGGATGTTGAATAAACGTCATTGTCTTTCGACGACACCCCGCCTCAGACTCCCATTTTATCCTCTGCTAGCTACGGTAACATTTCATTGATGTCTGATAATGATTTCACTGGCTGTATTGGAGATGGCGGGCTACCAACGTGCGTTGTACTTGTAGCCTCACAAAACCGTGCTAACGTTAAGATGTAGGCCTATGTAATGTTAATGCCAAATGTTTTTTAAAGTCGTAATGAAGATTGATTTATATTGCGCTTGCCATTTCCACAGACTTTCTACGAACTGACTAGCGCCGTGC
>NC_140166.1:212404027-212406527 GCF_963971535.1 Notolepis coatsorum
ACGTCATATACAATACTCTTAATCTATTACACCCACCGATTAAAATTATAAAAAAATATGTCCACATTGCGATTCAATAATATAGTATTCAGCGTTAAAGTTTGGCCTCCACTCTCTCGGTCGTTTGGTGTCTATAATGTGACGAATCCAGCATACTGTGTTGAGCGGCCGTGTAGGTGGATGAGTGTGGCCGTCGTCAGACACATTTTTGAGTACTTGATTAAATCCTAATTCGCTGAGTTCGTGTCCACTTTTCGGGCCGTTAAGTGCCGGGCAAAAAGAACACGGCCCGCACCTCAAGCAGCGGCGGCTAGATTCATCTTCAGTAAGTGAAGACACTTGAGTGGCTGTAAAAACAAGAGGAGCCCGTGATTTATTTCACGTCTCACTAAGTCGCTCACTCTGTGTCTGCCAAGATGAGTCATACGTACTGTAAGTGGTGCCACTGCCCTTCATATCTTATCTACATCTAGACTTGTCAAATACAGGCACAATGAGTTAATGAGTTCCTGATTTTACAGGGCATCGTCTCGCAAATGGTGCGTCTAACTGTCAACCTCCGAGACTCTTTACGTCTGACACGGTAATGGAAGTGAACCTCTAGTTGTATTTGTAGAAGTAATAGTAATAGTTGTATTAGTAATTGTAGTAGAAGTAGTAGTAGTAGTAGTAGTAGTAGTAGTAGTAGTAGTAGTAGTAGTAGTAGTAGTAGTAGTAGTAGTAGTAGTAGTGTGAGGTTTTGTCCGCTGCTCACCTACTCGCTCTGTTCCTTTAAGCCTACTCGCTCTGTTCCTTTAAGCCTACTCGCTCTGTTCCTTTAGTTTTCTGTTAATCAATTGCATTCTCCTCACCTCACTAGCCCCCACCCTCGCGTTCGTTTGCTCTTCAGCAACCACACCCTTGGACTACCTGTCATTATGTGTTTGATTGGTCTGGTGCCGAACACACACTTCTAGTTTCAAGTATCAATTACCTTCACGCACCTGATGTGCATTCTAATTAGTTCCCCTGTGGGCTTTAAGTACCTCGCTCTCCCCTCAGTTCCTGTCGGGTCGTCCCGTATCATCCCTTATCATTCCGTATCATATCTCTATCACCAAGACTCCTTCGGGAGGTTCTCTGTCTGTTATGCTGCTTTCATCTCCGGCGTGAGATGCACTCTAGCCTTCGCCTCCTGTCTCCGTTTGCCTGGAAGGAGACACTGGACTGCGCTCTCTAAACTTCCACGGGAGGTATTCCAGTGTCCCACTTCAGACCTCCGCGCAGCAGACGTCCAGACGCGCATCCAGACCTCCGCGCAGCAGACGCCCAGACGCGCATTCAGACCTCCGCGCAGCAGACGCCCAGACGCGCATCCAGACCTCCGCGCAGCAGACGCGCTCTTCACTCCAGACGCGCATCGCTTCCTAATACTCTACGGGAGGATGCGTCTCTCCGAGCCAGGCTCGCTCTTCCGCGCAGACGCGCATCCAGACCTCCGCGCAGCAGACGCGCTCTTCACTCCAGACGCGCATCGCTTCCTAATACTCTACGGGAGGATGCGTCTCTCCGAGCCGGCGCGCTCTTCCGCGCAGACGCGCTCTTCACTCCAGACGCGCATGCAGACGCACTCCAGATGCGTCCTCCGTACCGGCGCGTACTCCAAGCAGACGCGCACCACTCAGACCTCCGCGCCAGATGCGCCCTCCGTACCGGCGCGTACTCCAAGCAGTCGCGCACCACTCAGACCTCCGCGCCAGATGCGTCCTTCGTACCGGCGCGTACTCCAAGCAGTCGCGCACCACTCAGACCTCCGCTTGGTCAACCCGTTCCCCGTGGCGACGCGCTCGCCCCGTTTTGATCCTACTTTCTTTACGCACAGCGCCTGGGTGAGTTTTTATGACTGTCTTTTATCCTATTCGTTTTCGTGTGTTTAAGGACACTGAAGATATCCTGCTTTTTGTCAGACTGTCACTCACCCAGCGTCAGCTTTTTGGATTGTTCATTGGGATAATATTTGGCCTTAACATCGCTCACAGTGTGTATACACACCGAAGATATTATCACTTGGATTTGTATTTGGGACTTCGCTCACAGTGTTTATTTGCACCGAAGATTCTATCACGTGGATTTGTGTTTGGGACGTTACTCACAGTGTGTATATACACCGAAGATTCAGTCACTTGGATTACTCTGTTTTTGGGACAAGTCACTTCTCCTGTCACCTGCTCTGTTCCCAACTGTACTCTGAGCTAACCCGCTCCTCTCTCCCTCTCGGTCCCGTTTACCACCTCGGAGATCTGCCGAGAGAGATCTGCAGAGCGGCTCTGACGTCACCGTCTGCTTCCTCAGACGAACCATCCCGGGAGAAGCTGCAGAGCAGCAACATTCATTAATGCTTTTATCCCAGGCGTTGTCTGTTTTCTCTGCCCCTGTAAGCAGCTCCAGCCTTCGACCTGTTCCAGTCCTCCTGTCCCCAGCCCGCCTCCGCGGGCCTCTGTCCTGTTTCCCCACCCTAGTC
>NC_140166.1:212411527-212414027 GCF_963971535.1 Notolepis coatsorum
TGCCACCCGATCCACAGCCTCAGACACAATTCACTTCTGTACCGGAACTCGTTGACAGCCACTTGGGAAACTCACTAACGGGAAAACCCTGAGCCAGATTACAGCACACTTCATCTCAAAATCGCATCAAAAGGGAATTAGGAATCCAACAGAGTTACGGACGCGACCGAGAGGACACAGCTTTGATACTTCCATGTTTAGTCCGTTTGATTTGTAACTTTTGTTTTTCTCAGCCTGACCTCCGACCACTACCCGCCTGGTGAGACTTCTGCCTGCTGCCTTCTCTACTCTTTGTTTTGGGATCTTTTTGTTCCCAGACAATTGGAGTTTAATTGCTCCTGTGGTTTTCTTTTGACACTCTCTTTTTTCTTTTAGAACGCTCTCCGTTGCTTTTGTTTGGACCTTTATTCCATTTAGTTTTCTTGTTTAGTTTACTCTGATTCCTAGAATTCCCCTGTTCCATATAATGTATTAGGGGTGGAACGGTTCACAAAATACACGGTTCGGTTCGTATCACGGTTTTGTGGTGACGGTTTTCGGTTTGGTTCGATATAGATTCATTTGTATTTTTTATTTCTTATTTAACATATAAATATAGGCTACATTTGTCAAAGTATTAACTTAGTGCAAACAAACAAATAATTGTCAGTTCTTAATGGAAAGATTAGTTTTCCGCTTTAAATTAGTGCAGTATTTGAAATACAATGAAAGGAATATGGCTGGATTTCTTATCAAAAGGAAAAGTGTCACTGTGTTATTTAAATAAATAAACAAACAAACAAATTAGAAGGCCATCAATATAGAATGCAGCATAAAGCAAACTAACACACACACTGTAGGTCTACTGTTTCAAAACAACACTACTCTGTTCATTCTATTTTTAAAATACGTACTTAACATTATTTAATATTGAGTGCAACACAGTAATTGTGAAATGGTGGTGGATTAACGTAATTCACACACGGAACTGTCTATGGGTTTGGGGTCCGCACGGACATTTAGCGTGTGGTACCTTCGTTCTCGACTCTACCTACAGTGGAAGAGTTGAGTGGAGTCGAATCGAGTTGATACCATGCAGTGGGAAAGCGGCAATAGTCCCGGTTGGAATTAGTAAACACAATGTTAGCCTTCTTGGGATGTTGAATAAACGTCATTGTCTTTCGACGACCACCCCCGCCTCAGACTCCATTTATCCTCTGCTAGCTACGGTAACATTTCATTGATGTCTGATAATGATTTCACTGGCTGTATTGGAGATGGCGGGCTACCAACGTGCGTTGTACTTGTAGCCTCACAAACCGTGCTAACGTTAAGATGTAGGCCTATGTAATGTTAATGCCAAATGTTTTTAAAGTCGTAATGAAGATTGATTTATATTGCGCTTGCCATTTCCACAGACTTTCTACGAACTGACTAGCGCCGTGCCAAATGAAGAAATATTTTTTTGCATCCCCTGAACCGAACAATACCCACACGCGCCTAACCGTGGAGGTCGTGCCGAACGGTGTACGGTTCGAATGCATACCGTTCCACCCCTATTTTGTATACATTTTCACATTCACCCACTCACTCACACATTCACTCACACATTGACTCACCCATTCACTCACACCTTCACACACCGACGGCGCAGGCGACCATGCAAGGTGTTCAACCTGCTCATCGGGAGCAGTTAGGGGTTAAGTGTCTTGCTCAAGGACACTTCGACACGCTTCCCAGGAGGAGCGGGTAAATGCCGTTTATCACAGAATCTATATTTTTCCCTTGAAAAACTAGGGCTTTTCAAAATGCTATAAAACGGAAATGAACCGATTAAAAAACAATCCGTTTCGATAATGTTGACTGCAAACAAGTCATTGATAAGCGACGGGCAGATTAGACACATAGCCATAATTTAAGACAGAGATTATGTGTTCACAACGCTATCATTAAAGTGGGTGGTGGCATTCAACCATGTTTTACTATGTTAACAAGTGGCAACCAAAGTGTTAAGTGTGACTTGGAACTTGACTGAGTAGGTATTGAGGAGCACTGGTCTGTAGTATCTGACACACTGCCTGAACACCACACCTCCTACTCTGTCACTCAGTGACTCACAACCAATCAGAGATCTGACACACTGCTGAACACCACGCCTCCTACTGTCACTCAGTGACTCACAACCAATCAGAGATCTGACACACTGCTGAACATCACGCCTCCTACTCTGTCACTCAGTGACTCACAACCAATCAGAGATCTGACACACTGCTGAACCACGACACCACGCCTCCTACTGTCACTCAGTGACTCACAACCAATCAGAGATGTGTAAGAATGAATGAAGAAGAAAGAAAGAAAGAAGAAAGAAAGAAAGAAAGAAAGAAGAGAAAGAAAGAAAGAAAGAAGAAAGAAAGAAAGAAAGAAAGAAAGAAAAGAAAGAAAGAAAGAAAAGAAAGAAAGAAAAGAAAGAAAGAAAGAAATTGTGAAGTCAGAATTGTGTCATCTTGGAAGTAGAACA
>NC_140166.1:212424027-212430765 GCF_963971535.1 Notolepis coatsorum
TGTCATTACACTACACAGAACAAGGGGATGAAAGGAGAGAGATAATTGACAAAGGGGGCAGCTCGAAAGCTAGCCTAATACACAAGAACACCGAACAGGTAAATGAACACACGTGATGAAAGGGGAGGGTCATTCTTCCACAACGGGGATGTCTCAAAAGACAGAAGGAAGCTCAAAAGACAGTTAGCAAACACGCAAGGACATTGAACAGGTAAATAAACAACACACAGTCCATTTACACCAGTCTTACCCTGAATTTATACTGTGTGCTCCTCTTCAGGCCTTGTACAGTACAGGTCAAGTTTTCTCCAGTGTACTTTGGATGAAAGTCCGTTCCCTGCTGGACACACAACACAACAGAGTGAGGGATGGGCTGCTGGCAGTAGGGGAGTTAGCTGCTGGAATTAGGGGAGTTAGCTGCAGGCAGTAGGGGAGTTAAGAAAAGAGGCCTAGAAGCGTGGCTAACGCTAATGGCACGCATACCAGAGGCTAACTGCCTAAGAAAACAGGCACAGAGGCACTGAAAGAGGATTTCACCTGTCTAATGAACACACTAGACTAGACAAATATCAAGATGTATCCATCAGTGGACCAATTGCATGCTTTTGCAGAGCACAAGAAGCCTTCAGTCGACTCCTTCAGACATGAAGCACCCCCCACAGCCCAAATGGAATGATACAAAAATATATATATATATATTATACTTTTTTTTAATTTTTTATTCGACTAATAGTCAACTAACGGCAAATTTTGGCCAATCATAGTCAACTATCCAAATCCTTAGTCGGGGACAGCCCTAATATAATTATACATTTTTCTTTTCTTTTTTGTGTGCATTCGACTAAGAGGTTGGCATTCGACTACGGCTCCTTTCGATCGATTAGTCGACTATTCGACTAATAGGGGTCAGCCCTATGGTACATGTAAGGCAATGATGACGGTTGGCAGCTTTGCAAAGTGGCGAAACTAAGTGAAACCAGAAGTAAAGCGTCCTTCCGGGTGATTAGATCTAGAGACACTAGTGCGCTCGGCGTGCATCACTCACGGTGTTGTGCTCCTGGATCTCCAGGGTGTATTTCAGCTGCTCCTCTCCTGCCCCGCTGCCCTCGGGGCGACCCCACTCCAGGGTCACCCAGGACACCCCGGCCCTCACCAGCCTCGGGGCCAAGGGCAGGGCAGGCAGGGTCCCCATGGTGTAGAACACTACCTCAGGACTGAAGCCACTTTGTAGAGGAACACACAGAGAGAGAGAGAGAGAGAGAGAGAGAGAGAGAGAGAGAGAGAGAGAGAGAGAGAGAGAGAGAGAGAGAGAGAGAGAGAGAGAGAGAGAGAGGGAGAGAGAGAGAGAGAGAGAGAGAGAGAGAGAGAGAGAGAGAGAGAGAGAGAGAGAGAGAGAGAGAGGTGAGTGTATGGGGGCAGTCATCCTTATAACAAGTATAAGGTACAATATATAAGATAAGATAAGATCTTTATTGTCTGTTGATACAGAAATTAAAACACACAATATTGCGTTACAAAAAAGAACAACAACCGTGTTACAGCAGAGACAGACATACAGACAAGACATCAGAGAGACAACCGTGTTACAGCAGAGACAGACATACAGACAAGACATCAGAGAGACAACCGTGTTACAGCAGAGACAGACATACAGACAAGACATCAGAGAGACAACCGTGTTACAGCAGAGACAGACATACAGACAAGACATCAGAGAGACAACCGTGTTACAGCAGAGACAGACACACAGACAAGACATCAGAGAGACAACCGTGTTACAGCAGAGACAGACACACAGACAAGACATCAGAGAGACAACCGTGTTACAGCAGAGACAGACACACAGACAAGACATCAGAGAGACAACCGTGTTACAGCAGAGACAGACATACAGACAAGACATCAGAGAGACAACCGTGTTACAGCAGAGACAGACAGACAGACAAGACATCAGAGGGACAACCGTGTTACAGCAGAGACAGACACACAGACAAGACATCAGAGAGACAACCGTGTTACAGCAGAGACAGACATACAGACAAGACATCAGAGAGACAACCGTGTTACAGCAGAGACAGACATACAGACAAGACATCAGAGAGACAACCGTGTTACAGCAGAGACAGACATACAGCCAAGACATCAGAGAGACAACCGTGTTACAGCAGAGACAGACAGACAGACAAGACATCAGAGAGACAACCGTGTTACAGCAGAGACAGACACACAGACAAGACATCAGAGAGACAACCGTGTTACAGCAGCAGAGACAGACATACAGGGCAAGCCAATTCGAACCGGCTACACGTGTGTGTGAGTGTGCGTGCGTGTGCGCATGCGTGTATGTGAGTGTGAGTGTGCGTGTGTGTGAGTGTGCGTGTGCGTGTGCGTGTGTGTGAGTGTGAGTGTGCGTGTGTGTGAGTGTGAGTGTGTGTGCGTGTGTGTGCGTGCGTGCGTGTGTGTGTGAGTCTGAGTGTGCATGTGCGTGTGCGTGTGTGTGAGTGTGTGAGTGTGCGTGTGTGTGTGCGTGTGTGTGCGTGTGTGAGTGTGTGAGTGAGTGTGCGTGTGCGTGTGTGTGAGTGTGCGTGTGTGTGTGCGTGTGTGTGAGTGTGAGTGTGCGTGTGTGTGTGTGCGTGTGTGTGCGTGTGTGAGTGTGAGTGTGAGTGTGAGTGTGCGTGTGCGTGTGTGAGTGTGCGTGTGTGTGAGTGTGAGTGTGCGTGTGTGTGTGCGTGTGTGTGCGTGTGTGAGTGTGAGTGTGAGTGTGAGTGTGAGTGTGAGTGTGAGTGTGCGTGTGTGAGTGTGCGTGTGTGGGGAGTCTCCTACCTGGTGCCCATGTCGTTGTGTGCAGCCACTCGGAAGGTGTAGCAGCAGGCAGGGAAGAGCCTGGTCAGCTTACAGTGTCTCTGGCCACCGAAATAGCATTCTCTGAAAACACTGTTCTTCTTCCCCTGCAGGAGAGAGAGGGGAGCGCGGGATCAGCTGAGAGGGACTACGAGACGTTTGGCACCCAACCAGAGTGCTTAACACTTTGGATGCCCAACCCGAGTTTTCTAGGGTTTACCCCCCGCGGGTTGAATGCCCATAACGAGAATATTAGTTTTTTTTTTATTAGCGATCTGAATTCATATTTCATCAACCGAGTCTACCGTTGGAAAATCAGCCACCCCAGGCGCTCAGATGTGAAAAAAGCGCCCCCTATCGTCTCCCAGATGGTAATTCACCCTTTTGGATTGGACTCAATGAAAATGAATGAGAAAAAAAGACCCGGACTCCACATTTTACTTCTCACTCACGTAACCGGGGTCGATCAGCTTCATGCTGGACCCTCAGAGCAGCGGGGATTATGTGTTTTTACAGTATACGCGTGGGATCAATAAAAGGATCGACCCAGGTTCGATTCCCGGACCCGCCGTCCTTTGCCGAATGTCTTCCCCCCGCTCTGTCTCCCGGTCTTCCTCTCTCTCTCTCTACCGGACTGCCCGGTAGTACAAACAAATAAAAATCGACCAAAAACATAAAAAACAACGGCTGCTGCGTTACAGGCAGCCAGGTTGGAAGACGGAGAACTACACAAGCATTCCGTGCGAGGCCTGTATTAGGAGTGTGCGATAAAATGAAACGCTGAAGGGAAAATAGAAGGAAAGAGGGATGGAGAGATGAAAGAGGGATGGAGAGATGAAAGGAGGTGGAGAGGATGGATGCAAAAGTGTCAACTCTGTACGGTGTGTACTCAGTGACAAGTGTGTACTCAGTGACAGACGTGACGCCTAACCAAAACAAATAGTTAGCATGACAGTGGTGGTGATGATGGACATTGAGAGAGAGAGAGAGAGAGAGAGAGAGAGAGCGAGAGAGAGAGAGAGAGAGGGGGGGGGGGGGGTGGGGGGGAGTCTGATCATCTACCTCATCCCACTCAAGCAGGTAGTTTGTGATTTTGGATCCGTTGTCGCCTGGGGGCTGTGGAAAGAGAGAGAGAGAGAGGGAGGAGAGAGAGAGAGAGAGAGAGAGAGAGAGAGAGAGAGAGAGAGAAACAACAAGAGAGAGGAGGGGGGGGGGGGGAGACAGACAGAGAGGAGGGGGGGGGAGAGAGCCGGAGTGGGGGAGAGAGGGAGGGACAGAAAGAGAGACAGAGACACATAGAGATATTAGCACAGGATAAACAAATGTGACTTGGGTCTAAGGAGGGAAACGGTGTGTTTCCATTGGTTAATTGGTTAACCATCTAGATGAGTGATGTCATCCATTACCCCAGTGAGGGAGGGATGAAATACCTCCACAGACGAGAAGGTCAGTGTCTAGAGAGCTGCCCTCTGTGACTCGGTGCCAACGTGACAGAGTGAATGTCTCCAGTGTAATGTGTACAGACCAATATTATCGAGGGGTCGACTATTTAGCTCCAACCGATTAAACATCAAAGACTTTGATATCGTCAAGAAGAGGATGAAGAGGAGGAGAACTTTATTAACGATGCAAAGGAAAGTGTTACGGCCTGCCAACCTGACCGTGTCTGTGTGTGTGCGTGTGTACCTTCCACTGTAAGGTGAGGGTGCTCTTGGTGTGTGTGTGTGTGTGTGTGTGTGTGTGTGTGTGTGTGTGTGTGTGTGTGTGTGTGTGTTTGGTAGTGTGGTGTGTGTGTGTGTGTGTCTGTGTGTGTGTGTGTGTGTGTGTGTGTGTGTGTGTGTGTGTGTGTGTGTGTGTGTGTGTGTGTGTGTACCTTCCACTGTAAGGTGAGGGTGCTCTTGGTACGGTGTGACAGTTTCGGGGGGAAGGGAACATCTGAGACGCTGCTGTGTGTCGTGAACGAGCCGGTCTCTGAGGACGAGCCCCTCGCCGAGTTATACATCGCAGACACTCTGAAACACACACACACACACACACACACACACACGCACGCACACACACGCACGCACGCACGCACACACACACACACACACGAACACACACACACACGCAGACACAGACACACACACAGACACACACAGACACACACACACACACAGACACACACACACAGACACACGCACAGACACACACACAGACACACGCACATGCACGCACACACACACACAGACACACGCACGCACACACACAGACACACACACAGACACAGACACACACACACACACACACACACAGTATGAAAACACACAAAGAGAAAATAGTTGTCTTATATTAAAATTAGGGCTGTCACTATTAACATGTTAATTGTTTTTAGATACATTTTATAATAATACTTTAATATAATAATTTAAGAATAATACTGTATATACAATAATAATAATAATAATAATAATTGTATTTATTATTTTAGTGTTATTGTTTATACAATAAAAGATAAACCTGAATGTCACACACGTACATTCCCTGCGAACACGAGATGCAGCAGACGTGCTCACGTGTTGAGAGACACACGATCAAACACGCAGGTGTCACCCCCGTCGACATGTGGAGCAGATGTAGCGCATGCCTACACACAAGCGTACGTCTCATTTAAACACGACACAGCACCGTGGTCTGCCCTTACCGTACGTGATAGTCCGACGCTGGCCGCAGCTCTTTCAGAGTGTACTCTAACTCCTCTCCACTGAAACACACACACACACACACCACAAACATCAATGACTTCTATTTTATACTTATTATACTCATTTCATACTTATCTATTTTTATCTAGCACACTCTCAGGAGCAAAACAGAAAGAAGCATTTCATATGAAAGTATTCTGTATTTTTGTATGACAACTAATAAAGAAACTTGAAACTTTTGAAACCCTTGATACCATAACTCTCTTTAACCCTAAGGTAAGGGATAATGTATAGCTACGAGGTCATTGTCGCAAAATAATTGACCGACACGGAGTTTAAAATACCGAGCCGCCTCGGCGAGGTGTTTTAAACGTCAGTGAAGGTCAATTATTTTGCGATGATGACCGAGTATAGCTATACATTATCCCGCTTATTACATGGCTAAGTTACTAACAATATACCTAATTCATTTGACAAATCGCAGTTGTTCTGTGGCTCTGTCAGCCCAAATAAAGTGATTATTATTATCGTGGGCAGCCCGGCAGGTGTGTCTGATTGGCTGCACTGAAACAGTGTGTGTCAGTGGGGCTTGATTACTCCAGCTGCGAAAAACAATAATCACCGGTGGTTATCGAAAAATAATTCACCGCTGTCGGGGGCTATTGACCAATCACAAGCAAGCATTTCGGCGAATGTGAAAACGCCATGTAATAAGCACGGTTAACCTTCTGTAGTGTGGTTGTGAAATGGGTTAACCCTGTGTCGTGTGACAGTGAAAGGGTTCACCTTCTGTATTGTCGCAGTGAAAGGGTTAATCCTTTGGTAGTGTGGTAGTGAAAGGGTTAAGGCGTGGTGTGTGTGTGTGCGCGCACTGTGTGTGTGTGTGTGTGTGTGCGTGTGCGCGCGTGTGTGTGTGTGTGTGTGTGTGTGTTGTGTGTGTGTCCTACCTGTATATGAGGCGGTACTTCCCGTCCCGCCCCTTGTCTGAGAGTGACAGCTCATAAGAGCAGGTGACCGGCATTCCGTTATTGTGCCGACTCACCAGGCCAGCAGGGGGAGCCCAGGACAGCCGAGCAGCCCGTGCCTGTATGGTGGACACCTGCCACACACACACACACATATGTATAAATACACACATATACACACACAGTCTGTATTTCAGCTAACTCTTTAAGTTTCAATGGTCTGGATTTAATACACAATTTCTTGGTAT
>NC_140166.1:212430965-212445965 GCF_963971535.1 Notolepis coatsorum
TCTGCTGCGACAGGAGCCACGACTGATCGCTGTTTGTTTATTTATTTGTAAATATTTCCAATTTCATTGTTTTCTCCCCCCCCCCCCCCCCCCCCCCCCCCCCCCCCAAGATGAATGCCATCACAACGAGCGCGTAGCCTAAAGGCCTCTGCATGCTACAGAAACTTCAAAGCAACTGCAACACAACATCGACAAAGCAACGGTGTTGCAGACACTCTACCTTTATGCTTCTGCAAAATCAACGCGCAGCCTATGTAACATTGTACCCCATTGTATGTAGCTAGGTTCCCTAGATAGATGACGCTTCCCTTCTCAACCAACCCATTGATAACAAGCAGAAAAATAAGCATAATTTTTACTTCCGGGCGGGGGGTTTCAAAATAAAAGAGCGAGTCTAAAAGCACCGTAAATACGTTTATTTTTTACAATATCTAACGTTACACGAACCTAAACTAATCTAAAGTTAGTTTAGGTTTGTGTTAACGTTAGATAATGTACAAAATAAACGTATTTCCGGTGCTTTTAGTCGTCGCTCTTTTATTTTGAAATTCCCTGACCGGAAGTATTATAGTGTCTGTTGCTAGCAGCTTAACTTTTGTCAGCCGGTTCTTTGCTTTTTAACGTAACTTCATTAGTTTCCAATGGAGAGGAGAGAAAGACCGGCTCACATGCAGCTCAAACTACCTATTGGAATAAATTAATTGATTGATGTTTAACTTGTCCCTGTGTGTGTCCAGTCATTTCGACTAGCAAACGCTGTATTTAACGTTAAAGTTACCTCAGGATACCATTGTATTTAGTTGGTTAGCTATGTAGCTAATGTGGATAGCATTTTGTATAGCACCAATGCTAGCTGGCTGGCTACAGCTTTATTTACTAAATTATGGAGGCTTTTTTATCATCAAGGTAAGAGAGGATTTGTCATGATCAACTGAAGGCGTATGCTATGGAACAATATGTGCTTGGGTTTTCAGAAAAAGGCCAGCTATGTGACGCTAATTATTTAGCATCAACGCTGGCTGGCTACAACAATGGCGGATGGTATTCTCTGCGAGACCTATATTATTCTATGACAGCTCCGCCCCCATTCGCTAACCAACCAATCACTGCTACGCAATATCAACGCAACGGTTGTTTAGGTTAGATTTTGGAGACATGTACGCAGATTCCTCGCAACACAGTCTACAAGACCCTAAACAACAACCGCGCTGAAATCGCGCTGATGTTGTGTTGAAGTTGCTTTGAAGTTGCTGTAGCATGTAGAGGCCTTAAGATGTATAATAATAACATCATCATATGATTAATCGGGAAAAGAACTTGCATAACTTCTGTGTTCGTGGACGGCGCATATACAGGGCTGACCCCTATTAGTCGATTAGTCGACTAATCGGTCGAAAGGAGCCCTAGGCGACTGCCAACCTCTTAGTCGAATAAAAGAAAAAATATTTAGAAATTTTTTTTTAATCATTCTTTCCAAAAGAAAATAGGCCTAGAAGCGTGGCTAACACTAATGGCACGCATACCAGAGGCTAACTGCCTACGAAAACAGGCACAGAGGCACTGAAAGAGGATTTCACCCATCTAATGAACACACTAGACTAGACAAATATCAAGATGTATCCATCAGTGGACCAATTGCATGCTTTTGCAGAGGACAAGAAGCCTTCAGTCGACTCCTTCAGACACGAAGCACTAGGGCTGGGCGATATAACGATAACGATAAATATCGCGATATATTTTAATAATCGATATCGAATATCGAAATTAAAAAAAATCGTTTTTTTTTTTTTTTTTTTTTACCTGCAACAGGGCAGTTTTAAAACCAGAGACAGTGGACAGACTTGTCTTTCTTGCCTGCAACTTAAAGTAATGGCTTTGCTTGTCCAAATGACAATACTGACCAAATTCAGATTTCTTTTTCTCTTGTCCATTTATTTTGTTTGCTTTCTAATTTAAAATACATTTTGAAACCGTCTGTACACAGTAGGCTATGTGTGCTAGCAGAACTAGACTCCAGTCACGAGTCACAGTGCACATGTGCGGTGGTTTGTCCACCAAAAAAGCGCCAAAGATCGAAAATAAACTAGCAGAGCCAGAACTGTTCAACTCCTCTGGAGCCACAGCCAGCAGAGAAGCCGGTTTACTTTAGCTTTTAAACCAGCTGCAGCCTGAGAACTGGAGTGTGAGGGGATGTAACACTAAAGATGGCGGCAAAGACAAAGAATTGCTGCAAAATAAACATACATCTGTTGTTAAAAAAAAAAAAAAAAAAAAAAAAAAAAATGTATACTACAATTCGATAATTATCGATATCGAGAAATAAAATAAAATTATCATATCGTTATCGCGATATGATTTTTTTCCATATCGCCCAGCCCTACGAAGCACCCCCACAGCCCAAATGGAATGAAAAGGGGAAAAAATTACTTTTTTTTCCTTCCGACTAATAGTCGACTAACGGCAAATTTTGGCCAATCATAGTCGACTATCCAAATCCTTAGTCGTGGGACAGCCCTTATTACGTTCCATAACCAACCATTTGTGTATCACTTTCCGTTTCATTTTCCGAGACTGAACAGGGAAAACTATAACGTCACACTAAAGATAAGCCCTCACCTGAATCGGGCCGTTAACGGAACACACCGTCACTCTTCTGGGACTGAAGGGCAACACACTCCGGCTCCCTTGTGCCCAGACCAACGTTCCATGTCCTCAAGCACCCGAGAGCTCGTTTGTGACGCACTGTGGAGTAACTCGACCACCGGATTACTCTAAAAACGCCCATCCCTTGTTGTGCCATCTGAGGTCCTCCTCCTCTTCCTCACTGCAGGGCTAAAGATGAAGCTCTCCTCCTTGACAACGTGCCCACAGCAGCACACGCCAGCTGCTCTGGGGTGGAGGAAGGAGATGATCTGGACGACGGACGGTCGAATAGGTCTATATTCCAAATAGAGGTGGTGGTGAAGGGGGGGGAGGGGGGAGTGTTTGTTGACTACGTTTAAACCGACGTCACCGGCGGCGGCTGCAGCGTCGCCGCAAAACCGCGGCGGTATTACGTTACTTTGTGAGTGGGGTTTTGGAAAATTCCATCCCGTTTCAACCTCAACGCAATCTGGACGGACCTCTATCACTGTGTGTCTTAGGAAGAGTGGGCAGCCCGTCCTTCTCCTCGCTGTCGTTTATTAGTTTTCCAGATAGAAAAAACAAGATAATAGGCAGGAGAGGAGGAGGAGGAGGAAGAAGAGGAGGAGGAGGAGGAGAAAAAAACGCCCGCGGCATGTGCCAAGCGTTGCATAAGCCGGGATTTGAACACACACGGAAGTGGCAGGCGGGAGGCATGTGGCAGGTTTTTGAACGGGCATGAAAGACACAGCCGCGGCACCGCTCCACAACAGAGAGAGAGCGGTCCCCCCCATGTGTTTCACATCATGGAGACAACAGGGCAGGCGACGGAGAGAGAGAGAGAGAGAGAGAGAGAGAGACTGATCACCTCCTCCTGCATTCCAGGTGTTGTAGGCCCCCATGACCTCACAGGCCGGGAACGCTTCTTCTTCTCCCAGCAACACTGACCAATCACAACGCTGCCACACACTCACAGGAAGCAGGAAGCTGCCAGCTCACTGCCATAGGCAGGCAGCTGCTGGACCAACGTCCAAAAGCGTTCAGCTACGGTAAAGAAACCAGGCCCGGGGATTACAGCCAACATGTGTCGTGTTTTGGGGGAAACTATAGTGAGATGCCTTGACGCCGGCAGCTGGAAAAGATTGTTTTGATGAAAACTTCCGGAAGACCGACCATTAGCAGCAGACTGCCATGACTAAATACTTAACACACTACGTATTATACCACTAGTAATACTGTACCTAGTATACCAGAGGGGACCATGAGGCTAGCAACGTTGTTCTAGTATTGTACCGTTCTATTCTCCCTCTGAAACTATTTTTTTCGTAATAGTTAAAAGTCTCAAAAGTTGAAATTAAATTAAATTAAAACACTAGTCTCTCTCTGTGGATTTAAAATGAATGATTTTCATATTGTAAAGAGTTCCATCTCCTGCTCTCTCTCTCTTCTTGTTCCATCTGTGCCCAGTTCTTCTGTCTCGCATTCACACACACGAATAAGTGACACACACACACACACACACACACACACACACACACACACACACACACACACACACACACACACACACACACACACACACACACACACACACACACACACACACACACACACACACACACACACACACACACACACACACACACACACACACACACACACACACACACACACACACACACACACACACACACAGTTTCCAGTGCATTGTCCTGGGTGTGTAACTCTAGAGCAGTTGCAGCCTCTACCCCCTGACATACAAGCACTTTTCAGTAACACTATCCCAGGGATAACATGTTCTAGGTTACCAAACAGTACCCCTCTCGCACACACACACACACAAAAGCAAGTGTCCTGTCCCTTCCCTGACCCCCTTTGTTGACCGAGCATACCTGAACAGCACTCCTGGGCCAACCCAAGCGGACCAGTGCCAGTGGTGGGAACACAGGAGGAGGACACCCCCGTTTACACGGAAGGCCGATACAGAGAGGCGAGGGATGCTTCGGAATCACGCGTGAAACACTAGAAGGACTTCCTCATTACCCTCTTAGAATAACCCGTCTGGGGATATTTAGGACGCGGGGAGGAACGCACGCGATCATCACGCAGGCCGCCCCCACAACGCACCGGGGGGGGGGGGGGGGGCAGGGGTGGGGTGCTCTGCTCTGGCGACGGCGCTCCGGCAACGTACCACAGTGCATTGAACCTTTACTTATATAAAGTGTTATCCAACCCCTGGCCCATTCATGCAGGGAACAGAGGAGGAGAGCGGGGAGAATACGCCGGTGTGTCACGGACCCTCCTCCGCCAACCACCCGACTCTGTTCTGTCTCTATTATAGTGTGTCCTGCTCTATTGTGCTCTGTTCTGCTCTATTCTGTGCCGTTGTGCTATTATTCTGTTCTATTATATTCTCTACTGTTTTAATCTATTGTGTACTATACTGTTCCATTCTATTCTCCACTGTTTTAATCTATCGTGCGGCGCCGTACTGTTCTATTATATTATATTCTCTAGTATACGGTTATAATCTATTATGTTCTATTATTCTATTCTGTACCGTTCCATCCTGTGATGTTGTTGCACTATATTCTGTACTACACTGTTATATATCATATTCTATTCTGTTTTTAATCTATTATGTTCTATTATATTATGTACTGTTCTATTATATTATATTATCTGTGCTGTTCTAGTATGTCCTGTATACATTCTGTTATCATCTATTATATATTATGTACTGTTCTTATTCTATTATGTTCTATTCCATCTCTAACGGTTCTATAATATGATGTAATGTTCTACCCTTTACTGTTCTTTTCCATTCTGTTCTATTCTATACTGTACTGTTATATTGTGTACTGTACTGTTCTATGCGGTACTGTTATATTGTGTACTGTACTGTTCTATACGGTACTGTTATATTGTGTACTGTTCTATACGGTACTGTTATATTGTGTACTGTACTGTTCTATACGGTACTGTTATATTGTGTACTGTACTGTTCTATACGGTACTGTTATATTGTGTACTGTACTGTTCTATACGGTACTGTTATATTGTGTACTGTACTGTTCTATACGGTACTGTTATATTGTGTACTGTTCTGTTCTATACTGTACTGTTATATTGCATACTGTACTGTTCTATACGGTACTGTTATATTATGGGCTGTTCTATTCCAAGCTGTTTTCTATGTGCTTGCTGTGTGTTATGTGCTGCTGTCTCAGTCGTCTAAAGAGGGATGTTAACGGAGCACTTGCATGTGATTGCATCAGCGGCATGGGTTCAGATCCCAGCTCCTGCTGTTGGCTCACTCCCCGTAAACCTGTAATCTGTCAAACGCATTTCCTGTCCCTCGCCGCCGTCCAAAAATCACCAAATGCATGAAGAAGAAGAAAAATAAATACAATAACAATAAATGAACAAGAGGCATAAGGAGAGTGAGCGGAGGTGCGAGGCAGAGCGTCCTCCGTGCTCCGACACAGATCTGAATGACAGGAGTTCATCACCAGCACCTTCACCGACACGGGCTATTGAAGCTAACTTTTATTTATTTATTTGTATTTAATAATAATAATAATAATATCGTATAAGAATTGTGTTGTTTATAAGCATTGAACGAAAACAGTGTGCAGAGATCACGAAGGTACCTTCAGTTCAGTCATTTATGATATGGATTGATTTCAAGTCAAATAATAATAATAATAATAATAATAATAATAATAATAATAATAATAATAATAATAATAATAATAATAATAATAATAATAATAATAATAATAAAAAGAAAACACTGCTTCACAAATGACAGATTGAAGCTTGACAAGCTGAGGATCGAGCCACCATGTGAACCAAACCAAAGACACTGTCTTTGTCGTGTGTCATGAATTTAAAATGGGGGACCCTGATGTAAACAAGACAAAAGTCTTTCTCTGGTCTGCATCCCCTTAACAATTGTATGTATAAATTGAGCCGTACTGTATTGTACCCATTCTGCAATCTGTTAATAAAGTTTTCAATCAATTCAATCAATCAATCAACACTCCGGAAAGGCCTACAGGTATTGGACCCACATCTAGACAATGGCTTAGCCAAGGATTGGCTGAGGACCTTTGTGTGAGATGTATTCTAACATCACTTTGATAGTCAATGAAATTATTACCAACAAAATCGAAATAAGGGCGGCTAGGTGGTGTAGTGGGCAAGGCGCTCGCCATCAACGCTGGAGACGCTGGGTTCGAATCCAGCTCTCGGCGTTGCTATCAGCTTGGCTGGTCATTCATACTAACACAATTGGCAGTGTTAGGGGTGGGAAAGCTGATGGGTGGGTCCTGGGCGTTGTGGACAGCAACCCCTACAGTTCGGTCGGGGCGCCTGCACAGCGAGGGTATAGATCTGGAGGGAGGTAGTGTGACCTTCCACACGTTACACTCTCCCGGTGAGAGTCTGCGCTGCCAGGCTGGCTGCCGGCTGGCTGCACATGTGTCGGAGGAAAGCATGTGACAGTCTCCGGCCTCCCGGACCAACAGTAGGGGGGAGTGTGCGCAACAACCAGGAAGGGGGTTGGGAATTGGCATAACGACTAACAGTGGGATGGTAGAAAAATCGGAAAAAGGAGAGGGGGAAGATAATAATAAAAATAAAAAATAAATCGAAATATTCTTAATCATTCTTGGACAACCCCCCCCCCCCCCCAGTAAACCATCCAGTAGGTCATACAAACATCCCTGACAAAAGCCAACAGACTCCAAAAGGGGCTCTTCTGGGTAAAACTATATTCTGACCTTTAAGAACCGTTGAAGGAATTTCGCCTGAGACCCTATCTCCGTTTCCACTGTATTCCTGTGTCTTCAGGCTCCTATATTTTTTGGCCGCAATATACTTGACATTTACTTACAAGGGTGTATGGTCTTGTGGAAGCGAGATTAAATTGTCTATTCATGCACTCTGGGACTGGGACATTCCTTTGCACTATCACGTATTAAGTCCAGCAGCACCTTTCTGTTATAATTGTCGAGGTGGGCATTACAAAAAAAATAAAAAAGATCCCATGTGAGATCAGTTTTCCACAGAAAGACTGCATGGCCACATCAGCCTTTCACTGAAGGAATGTCATCTGACGTCATCTATTTGGGATCGGATTTCTCCTTCTCTCTCTCCTCTGAAAAAGTGTGTGAGTGCGTGTGTGTGCGCGCGTGCGTGTGAAGAGTTACTTCTTCTCCCTATTATTCCTCCAATGTGCCCCACTGTGGACCCAGAGCCCGCGGTGACGAATATTCCTAATCCTAACCCCCCCCCCCCCCCCCCCACCACCTCCCATCCCATCCCCCAAAACAGCTGGATAATTAACCCTGTAATGCTAATAACGGGACATGATACACTTTTGATGACAATACTGGGCTTTTTTCCCGACAACTTCGTCATCATAGAATAGAGACGACCGCAACTAACTAACAACATCTCCCCCTTTGAGAGGCGGACACGTTTCTCCAAGTGGAGAGAAAAGACAGACGATCGATTGGCTAGAACTACGAGCCCAATGTTTGATTTCCACGTCTGCATCAAACAGAGAGGGAGAGAGAGAGAGAGGGAGAGAGAGATTTGTCTTTCCTGCGCAAACAGACACGTAGCCGTTTCTGAGCTCTCGGTCGCGAGGAAAGAGAGAGAGGGAGGGAGGGAGAGAGAGAGAGAGAGAGAGAGAGAGGCAGACAGACAGACTGGCTGGAATGCTAGGATATGCTGGAGTTGAGAGTCTCTCCAAAGCCCCCTCTCTCTCTGCACACTCTGCATCCGTCAGAAACGAGACATAATGTAATAAACTAGTCAAAGCCACTACAGTCAGATTAATAAAAGCAACAGTTATACGCACAGCAACACCACATATGCAATAATAAAACCTCAATCGCGTCAAATGAACGCTATGATGCCCCCATATGTCAAATACACCAACTCAGCATCTTATATATCCCAGCTGTATAGGAAACATTCGCTTCCTTGTCCATAGATCATAACTGCGTAGTTACAATAAAGCGCACAATAAACACACGATATGCGCAACGAGCGCGTTTTGTCGCTCAAGACGAGCCGAAATAAAGTGCGTCTCTGCGCACTCCGCTCCATGCGCGCTCCTCGGAGACAACAACACATTCTTTCGCGAAAAGAAAAGAAATTGGCCCACAAAGACCCGTTCTCTCCTTTCCGAAAGAACGCGTTGGACATGAGTTAGGAACTATGCGGATAATCCGCACCGCTTTGTACGTTTTCTTTAGTCGTTTCCACAGCGAGATCATAAAGAATAAAATACCCCCAAAAGTTTGGGTTCAGTTTTCCCTCTCCCTTTGCGCCCAGACTGCCGGCGCGTCAGCTTCTCCAAAAACTCTCCAAACTCACACACTTCTTCTCAACAACTTTTCAACAACAGTTACTTTATATAAGCTCCCTATTCCCGTCGTTTCAGAATAATATCATGGTACACACACAAAAAAAGTGTAACGGAACTCACCTCGCTGCAATAAAATAATCTTCACACAAACAGACGTGGCTGTGCTTTTTTTTGTGTTTCCAGGGTCGGGTTTTAGGCGAATCCCCTGCCTGTCTGCTGGCGCGGCGCGTCGCGTTCTGTGGGAGATTCCGCCATGTCAATCAAAACGCCACGCACATGGAAGTCAGAGCCCGCCTCTTTTTTTTTACTTTACCGTAATACACTGCGCGCCGCGCACGACCAAAGCCAAAACAGTACATTTTGTCTCCCACCTCCTATGGGGAAATGTATTCGGCCGTGGTGTAACTATAGTTCAAGTTTCGTTTTATTTGTCAGTGTCACATATAAGGTACATCATGTGCATTACAGTGAAATGCTTGGTTCTGTGTGAGCCCGCTGAGATTGTGCTTCATACAGTAAAACATTTAAAAGAATAAAGACCAAACACTATACAAAATATACAATATACAAACTAAAGTACAAAGTGCAGTACCAAATGCAAACAATAAAGTACAAAAGCAAGCTTTTTAAATCCAAGAATGAGGCAGGGATGTCTGCAAATCCTTATGTAATAAATAGATATAAAAAAATGTGTTGACGGTATATACGGTAACTAACAACTACAATGAATACCGTTATTGTCAGTCATAGTTTATAGTGTTGGTGATGATAAGACTTAATACTCTCTCTGTTCAAGCCATTACTCATGTAATGCGCCGTTACTTACATAAGTAAGTAGTAACATAGGCTGCTTTATATCGGCTATGCCTATTATTACAGAGTTATCAGGTAAAACGAACCAGTAATATCCAGGACGAGGTGATATTGATTATTGTCCCATGTGGCATAACGACGTGGCCTTGTGCGCGCGTGTGTGTGTGTGTGTGTTCTCTGTTCAGATTCTGTCCAGTTTTACTGCATGCATGCACGCGAACGTTAAGTGCGCGTTTGCGCGCGCTCCATAGAACAAATATTTTCGCATTCCTCTCGTGCGCGCCGCCGGGGTTTATCTCGCGGGGTATTAGTGTGTTTGTGTAGCAGATGTTGAGCGTGTCAGTAGGGTCAGAACGCTGTCCCAACACCTCCCCAAAACAGCCTCTCAAAACAGCAGACCAAAGTCCCCCTCATCAACACCCATCTGGTGGTACACGGTCCGACCCACAAGTGACTGGTCGCTCACAGGCTTGCATATTATTACCTATTGCAGCCCAGCCCTCATCATGTGTGTGTCTGTGTCTGTGAGCACACAGAGCATAGAGTCTTGAAGTTGTGATGTCATCATCAAGTGAGTGACACTTGTCGGAACTGATCCAATGACAACACATTGTGGGCTCATAGAAATGCTGTTGGAGCTTTTCCATCCAAATGAGTGAGTGTATGAATGTACAGTGTATAGGACTTATACAGCTCTGAATCAGAAAATAATAATAATAATAATAATAATAATAATAATAATAATAATAATAATAATAATAATAATAATAATAATAATAATAATAATAATAATAATAATAATAATAATAATAATAATAATGCAGGACCTCTTTAGAGGTCTTTATTCGGCATGCAACGAACTGGGACATGCAATGGGAGCGGCACACACACGCTGGAATACACACACTCACACACATGCATTGTCTTTTTTTCTCAGTCAAAAACAAGACAAAAGTCTTTCTCTGGTCTGCATCCCCTTAACAATTGTGTGTATTGAGCCGTACTGTATTGTACCCATTCTGCAATCTGTTAAATAAAGTTTTCATTCATTCATTCATTCATTCAGTCGCCGATGCGATTGAGCTCTGTGCTTAACCCATCCCGTCGTCCTTCCCCCCAAGGGCAGCCGGGAGCAGACAGGGCGTCGGCGAGGTACCACGCCCGGGGACCAATCCAAGTGCTCCTGCCCGTCTTCGTCAAGGAGGCGACAGCGTAGGGCGGCTGATTGGCGCAGTGGGCAAGGCGCTCGTTTCTAACGCAGGAGACGCTGGGTTCGAGCCCAGCTCTCGGCGTTGCTACCGGCTGGCCGGTCGTTCATACTAACACAATTGGCAAGTGTTAGAGGGTGGGAAAGCCGGTGGGTGGGGATTGGACGTTGTGGACAGCGACTCCTACAGGTCGGTTTGGTGACGCCGGTGCGACAGAAGCAGGAAGTGACGGGGGCAGCGTGAGCCTCCCACGAGTTACTCCTCGCCACTGAGAGTTCGAGCTGCTGCGGTGTGAAGAGATGCGACAGGCTGCCTCCTCGTGTACCGGAGGGGACACGTGATGCAAGGCTTCTGTCCTCACTACAACCGACCTGTGGGAGGCATAGTCTAGCAATGTTCAAGACAGGGGAGGGAAGAATTGGATATACAAAATTGGGATGGGAGAAAAATAGAAAATGGGGAGAAAAAGTGGATCAAAAAGAAAAAAAGGACACGACAGCGTCAGCGATCTGTTGTGTACATGTTTTTCCATTGGGTTTCTCTTATCGGGGGGAAACCCTTCCGAGCACGGGGAGAACATGCAAACTCCACACAGAAAGGCCTGGGAGATCCCCCACCTGGGGACCTGGCATCATGGAAACCTGGTCCCCAAGCGGGTCTCGAACCCTGGACCTTCTTGCCGTGAGCAACAGTGTTAACCACTACACCACCGTGCCGCCCTATGTACCCACACCCCAGTAAAATCCCCATGGGTACCGCCATAGTGTCCTGGTGAAATCACCATGGGTACTTTCATAGTGTCCTGGTGAAATCACCATGGTTACCGTCATAGTGCCCTAGTTAAATCACCATGGGTACTTTCATAGTGTCCTAGTTAAATCACCATGGGTACTTTCATAGTGTCCTGGTTAAATCACCATGGGTACTTTCATAGTGTCCTGGTTAAATCACCATGGGTACTTTCATAGTGTCCTGGTTAAATCACCATGGGTACCGCCATAGTGTCCTGGTGAAATCACCATGGGTACCGCCATAGTGCCCTAGTTAAATCACCATGGGTACTTTCATAGTGTCCTGGTTAAATCACCATGGGTACTTTCATAGTGTCCTGGTTAAATCACCATGGGTACCGCCATAGTGCCCTAGTTAAATCACCATGGGTACTTTCACAGTGTCCTGGTTAAATCACCATGGGTACTTTCACAGTGTCCTGGTTAAATCACCATGGGTACTTTCACAGTGTGCTGGTTAAATCACCATGGGTACTTTCACAGTGTCCTGGTTAAATCACCATGGGTACTTTCACAGTGTCCTGGTTAAATCACCATGGGTACCGCCATAGTGTCCTGGTGAAATCACCATGGGTACTTTCATAGTGTCCTGGTTAAATCACCATGGGTACCGCCATAGTGTCCTGGTTAAATCACCATGGGTACTTTCATAGTGTCCTGGTTAAATCACCATGGGTACTTTCACAGTGTCCTGGTTAAATCACCATGGGTACCGCCATAGTGTCCTGGTGAAATCACCATGGGTACCGCCATAGTGCCCTAGTTAAATCACCATGGGTACTTTCATAGTGTCCTGGTTAAATCACCATGGGTACTTTCATAGTGTGCTGGTTAAATCACCATGGGTACTTTCACAGTGTCCTGGTTAAATCACCATGGGTACTTTCATAGTGTCCTGGTTAAATCACCATGGGTACTTTCACAGTGTCCTGGTTAAATCACCATGGGTACTTTCATAGTGTCCTGGTTAAATCACCATGGGTACTTTCATAGTGTCCTGGTTAAATCACCATGGGTACTTTCATAGTGTCCTGGTTAAATCACCATGGGTACTTTCATAGTGTCCTGGTTAAATCACCACAAGTACCGTTATAGTGCCCTAGTTAAATCACCATGGGTACTTTCATAGTGTCCTGGTTAAATCACCATGGGTACTTTCATAGTGTCCTGGTTAAATCACCATGGGTACTTTCATAGTGTCCTGGTTAAATCACCATGGGTACTTTCACAGTGTCCTGGTTAAATCACCACAAGTACCGTTATAGTGTCCTGGTTAAATCACCATGGGTACTTTCATAGTGTCCTGGTTAAATCACCATGGGTACTTTCATAGTGTCCTAGTTAAATCACCATGGGTACTTTCATAGTGTCCTAGTTAAATCACCATGGGTACTTTCATAGTGTCCTAGTTAAATCACCATGGGTACTTTCATAGTGTCCTAGTTAAATCACCATGGGTACTTTCACAGTGTCCTAGTTAAATCACCATGGGTACTTTCATAGTGTCCTAGTTAAATCACCATGGGTACTTTCATAGTGTCCTAGTTAAATCACCATGGGTACTTTCATAGTGTCCTAGTTAAATCACCATGGGTACTTTCATAGTGTCCTAGTTAAATCACCATGGGTACTTTCATAGTGTCCTAGTTAAATCACCATGGGTACTTTCATAGTGTCCTGGTTAAATCACCATGGGTACTTTCATAGTGTCCTGGTTAAATCACCATGGGTACTTTCACAGTGTCCTGGTTAAATCACCATGGGTACTTTCATAGTGTCCTACTGTCTACAGAGCAGCTCTGGCAGTCGCGGACTGGGACCATAATTCCTACGGGTATTTGACTCAGGCAGGCCAGGCCAGGCCCATGGAATTGGCGACTGGCGAGGTCTGCGCAGGCGCACTGCATCGCGCTGGGTTGTGAATAACAAGTTAACTCATTCCTGCCTGCTTGCCTGAACTTATATATGCGCAAATAGAAATATGCGTATGTATACCGACCTGGCCTGCTTCGGAGTTCAGTGGCCTGACTGCAGGCACAAAAAAAAAAAAAAAAAAAAAAAAAAAGCATTTGCCAGTCTGCCAGGCCACCGGGAAAACTCCCGGTGCTCCCGATGGCCAGTCCGCTAGTGAGCTCTGGTATTTATCTCTCGATGACATCATCACTAGAGTATTTTCTCTCTGGTATTAACCCTTCTGCCTTGTTAGGTAACTGACAGAGTTGGCACATCAGTGCATGAAAAGATTGCATCACGTTCAAGGTCATAAAAAACGTAATTTGTAATATTTCGTTCCAATTCTTTTTTTATGAATACCACTATGAACCTAACTCAACATATCTATCAAAGATTCCAAAGATTTCCGAATTGTATCCCCTTATATTCCTGTTTGTGTTAGGGTTAGGGTTAGGGTTAGGGTTAGGGTTAGAGTTAGGGTTAGGGTTAGGGTTTGGGTTAGGGGTTAGGGATAGGGTTAGGGTTACCCAAACCCTAACCTCTAATGGCATGAAATAAACCACTAGGGATGTTTTTTCCTCTCACATGTGGGCCCTTTTTAGGACGATTTGCCCCCCGGCACTTTGGCGACCTCTAATGGCTCGGGCGTGTATATTTTGTAATACAATATATATATCGAATTGAAGGCTTATTTGTTGTCTGTCAATAGCGACAAAATCCGACAAAATACGTTCAGCGGTTCTCGAGTTACATGCCGGTATTTGAGGCTTGTGCAAAGTACACGGTATTGCGCAAAATACCACTCCCAACTCTTGGGGCTCTAGTTCCGTCAATCATTTGGCAATCTCAAAAATGATTGTGGAGGGTTGTAGCCAATGAGTGTGGCTTTCCAATGATACCCCATGTGGGGATGTATGAATCTAAAAAACAAAAAGAAAACTAACAAGCGAAAACAGGAAGAGAAAAACAGCCGAATGAATTGAAGTCTATGATAAAACTGAGTTTTTCTTTTGTACACAGTTTACCAAAATCACTCCTAATCACTCATTTCTGAATGGATCTTTATGGACATGTACTACATAAGGCTTCAGGCTATGGGTCCGTATGGATTTGTAAGCCATACCACCTTCTGGGGAAATACTACCTCTGGACTACTAACTACTACAGAAAAACTTGAGTAACAAGTTTTTCTACAACTCAAGTTCAGCCCTATGTTACTCTATTTCAT
>NC_140166.1:212450965-212463138 GCF_963971535.1 Notolepis coatsorum
CGAGCGAGTGGACCTGTATACCGGATTATTCTACCGACGACAGCCCGCCTTCCCAGGCACGGATTATGCTTTGGATACTTTGATTATTCTATGGATAAAGACCCCCGACACTACCGTGTGTTGGAAACCCCCCCCCCTGGAGAGGACGCAAGGTGAGGAGACGCTCTGCAAGACGAGGTCTCTCCACATCTCTCCCCCGTGGACCGGAGAGAGCCGGCCCACAAAGAGTCCACCTGCTTTCATCTGTGGTCCAAGGATCGCCGGCGCATTGAACGGCACTACAGTGGGTTCACCTGGGATACCCTTGGCCGGACGAGGCAGCTGGATTCTACCCCCCCCCCCCTCCTACTCCTGTCGGCTTACAAGCGACCGGATTAACCCCCTCTAGTGTATCCAGCCTATAATCATTAAAGTATCATTGCTGTTATTCCTTAACTATTCCAGGTCGTATATTTACCACCTGCGCCTTCAGAGATTGGACATTATCTATTGATATACCGACGAATACTCCTTGCCATAAAAGTGCATACTATTTCAATTCATAAATGTAATTAAGTGATTAAGTGCTTATTCTACACACCATCGCTGTGTAGGAAATAAAGACCTGTTTCTAATTCGTACATTTGTGTTGGATCCGTTTCATCTACGTGAGAGTGTTCATGATAATATATTTATGCCGTGTACTGGGTGGCCGAATATTAAGTACAAAGGTAGTGGTAGTAAGTATCATATCTAGTAATACAGTCAGGGAATTGTACCCCTCAGTTACAATTGGTCCTTCGAGCCGGAGGGTAATTAGTGTAATATTAATATAGTGTTATTAATATTGAAATGGCCTATGATGAACACTCCACGAAACGATCCTCCTAACCAACGCCCGCAGCGCGAACGACGGCTCCCTCAGTACTTAGAGGCTTACGCTGTCAGTCAACAACCTAGTCTTCTACTAACAGTAAACGCGGTAAAACTAGAAAGTAAAAGTATGTCTAACCCCAACGCCCAGACTACCCCGACCATAGAGGCCCCTACGGGCTCTAATGTAACTGACCAAGTTCACGGTGGGGACCAGTGGGAACCAGACATGACTTCACACCCCGCCAGTACTGAAGAAGTAGTCCCCGATGAGTCCCGGGAGGAATACAACGCTACCGAGAGAGAACTCGGCACGGAAGAAGACGGGGAGAGCACCGTGGAGATAGAGCTCCAAGGCTCCGCAAGGAGTACCCCGAGGGAAGGCTCCCCTATACAACCGCCTTCTCCCAGCGAGGCAGAGAGGACCCTACAGCAGGCATTCCTCGTCAGCCTGAAAGCCTCTACTGAACGCGATAGACTCCAGGGTGAACGCGATCGATTGCAGCTACAGCAACGGAGCGAAGAAGAGCACATACGCCTGGAAATAAGACGCATTCAGATGGAAGAGAATGTGGCCCGAGACCGAGCAGACAGCCAGCGAGCAGCTGCTGGTGCTCTACGGGACGCAGAGCGCGACAGACAGCAAGCGCAACTAATAGAACAGCTGATCAGACGGACAACACCCTCTCCCTCCGCCAGAGGCTCCAGGAACTCGTCTAGACACACCTCCAGGGCGGCATCCCCTAGCCGAGTAAACAACCCTGAACTTGACCAACAGACGAGGTCTATACCCCCCCACAGACCACCTCCCCCCACCGGTCCAAGCGAGACCTAGCAACCGGGAAGGAGCAGCATATCCTGTGGAGAGGCTAAACCAGAGACTACAAGCACTGGATGACCTAACTGAAGACGAAGAGGAAGAGGAGGAGAACCGCGCCCGAAGACAGCACAGTACTCTACCGGACCAGGAGGTCCGGTACAGCCCAGGCTATACTCCCGCGGAGCTGCGCTACAGACCCCCGACTCTATACACGGGTGAGCACGACGCACGACCCGCACCGAGGAACAGCACCTGGACAAGCGGGCCATGGTACACTGCCGGTACCAGCCCATACCAAGGAGCGGGAGGAGACTCGCCTAGGAGGCCTCTCCCCCAACGCTCGCCGATGTATCCACAGTCAGCGTCATACATTGGCCCGCCTATGGTACCCGACTTCACCCAAGAGAACCGGGCCCAGTATACAGAACTCCGCATGTGTCTGGAGACCATGTTGGTGGATGTATTGGATGAACGCCACAAATACGCCATCCTACTGCAGCACTTAAAGGTGCCCCGCGCACATAATATAGCGCTCGCCTACGCGACTTCCACCACCCCATACACAGCAGCGCTGGTAGCATTGGACCAGAGGTATGGGCGCATATGGGATTACGTGATCCAGGAGATCCGACACATCGACCGCTTACCCCCAGCAATAGACAATCGAGCACTGGACGACCTGTCCATCAGAGTGCAGTCCCTGGTAGGGATGTTGGGAGCGCAAAGAGAGAAGGGGAAGTATGAACTTTACGCCAACTCAAATGTGGAAAGGATCCTGGAGAAGCTGCCGCCCGCTCGTCAGGAGCGCTTTAGGCGGCAGAGGGACCACAGAGACCCGAATGGCCCCAAACCGAACCTCCTCGATCTAGCAGACTTCCTGGCGAGAGAAGTCAGCAGCCTACGGCTAGATACATTCGGACGGAGCACCCCTGGCTCCAGAGAAGGAACCAGACGACTAAATGATGGAAGAAGATCGGTGACTGTGATGCACCAATCGGAGTCAGTACCGAGCAGCAGGAGCCACAGTACCCCCTCCAGAACGGAGAAGTGGAAGATAGTGTGCCCCTACTGTGAGAAAGAACACTGGCTAGCGCAATGTGACTCCTTCCCCAAGCTGAACGCGGAGGAAGCAGGTCAATGGATAAAGTCCAACAAGCGCTGTTTTCGCTGTGCGCGCTCACACATGGCAGCCGAATGCCGCTTAAAGAAAAGGTGCACCAAGTGCGATGGAGCCCATCTGGACATACTTCACGACAGTAACAGACGGCGCCCTTCACCTGCACCATCCCGCCGCAAAGCGAGCGTCATGTACATCGATCCCGCCAGCAGCAGTGGAGCCCGAGTACTCCTAAAAGTAGTGCGTGTGACACTAAGCTACCAGAATAAAGTCCTGGACACTTACGCCGTCCTCGATGACGGGTCAGAGAAGACCCTGCTGCTCGCCTCCGCTGCGGCCCAGCTAGGGCTGCGGGGAAGCGAAACCCAAATGACAATTCGGACAATAAGACGAGATTTGAAGACGATAAAGGGCGAGAATGTCTCATTCTCTATCGCAGCAAGCGGCCAGCCTGAGCGACGGTACCAGATTGCAGACGCTTTCACCAGCCAAGAAATAGGACTGTCGTGGTACACATACCCCGTCGCCAAGCTGATGGAGAAATATGCACATCTGCGCAAGTTACCGATCCCGCTCATAGACAATGCTATGCCGACCCTGTTGATAGGCTCCGACCATGCAGACCTCATTGTCCCGATAGACCGGGTTCATACCGGACCCCGAGGCTGTCCTGCAGCAGTCGAGACCCGTTTGGGATGGACTCTCCAAGGCCCGCTCGCCAAATCTCTCAACCGAAGTACAGCCACTAGATGTCTCCACTCCCGAGTCACAGAGGGAGAAACCGCACTCCTGCAACACGTAGAGCGGCTATGGAGCTTGGAACAAATGCCCTTTAAGAATGGAAAGAAAGACATTCGCTCTAAAGATGACATTTACGCCATTCACCTCCTCGAGACAGGGACCAAGAGAGTCCCGGTCAACGGCGTGTTGAGATACGCCACGCCACTCCTGCGGCGAGAAGGAATGCCTACTTTCCACACCAAGACAGACGCCATAGAATGGTACCTGCTGAACACGGAGCGGCGCTTAGCAAAGAACCCCGCCCAAGAGAGTGTATACCGCGCTGAGATTGAGAAGCTCATCACAGCGGGACACGTCACAAAGATGGACATTAAAGAGGCTGACCAGACCACTGAATCGTGGTACGTGCCCCACCACAAGGTCCATCACAACGGTAAAGACCGCATAGTATTTAACTGCAGCTACCAGATCGGATCCCAAAATCTGAATAAAGAGTTACTGCCCGGTCCCACACTCGGCCCCTCCCTACTCGGCGTTCTACTCCGCTTCCGCCAGGAAAAGGTGGCCATCAGCGGGGACATTAAAGGAATGTTCCTGCAGGTGAGATTAGTAGAGGCGGACAAGCCCCTGTTACGGTTCCTATGGAGAGAGAAGCCAGGAGATGAGCACCCAGCCATCTACCAATGGGAAGTCCTCCCCTTCGGAACGACGTGCAGCCCCTGCTGTGCGACATTTGCACTACAGAAACATGTAGCAGAGGACCCAGCAGCGGACGAAGAGGTCCGACACAGCGTAAAGAACAGCTTCTACGTAGACAACTGTCTACAAAGCCTTTCAACCCAGGAAGAAGCCGAGGCTCTCCTGATTAAACTCCGCGCCTCATTGATCAAAGGCGGCTTTGATCTCAGGCAGTGGGCCAGCAGCGATCCGCAAGTACTGCGCAGCCTCTCCTCCGAGGACAAGGCAGCCAGCAGCGAGACCTGGATGGCTACAATCCCGGGAGAAGCCCAGGAGATGACCCTGGGATTGGTGTGGCGATTCAAAACAGATTCGCTTCACTACAGACACAAGTCCCTGACTACGGAACAGGGAAGGCCGGCGGCGGCGCCGACCACCAGACGGAGTGTGTACACAACACTCGCCCGACAATATGACCCGCTAGGATGTATTCTACCGTACACCACCAGGGCAAAAATGATTGTACGAGCATTGTGGGACAAGGACCAGGGCTGGGACGACCCCATTCCCGCACACCTTGCATCCACCTGGAGAGAGTGGGAGATGGAGCTCCACTCACTCCCAGGCGTTAATATGCGCCGAAGCTACTTCCCACCCACGGTGAGGCCAGAGACATGTAAAATGGACTTACACGTCTTCAGTGACGCCTCAGAGGTCGCATACGGATCAGTAGCCTACTTGCGGGCCCAAGACCAGGGGGGAGAGATCTACACAGCATTTGTCCTCGCCCGCTCGAGAATAGCCCCACGCAAGCAACAATCTATCCCACGTCTAGAGCTCTGCGCAGCCCTAGCCGGAGCGCACCTAGCCACGCTCATCCAACGTGAGCTCACTATACCGGTGTCTAGAACAATCCTGTGGTCAGATTCCACGATGGTACTCGCCTGGATCAAATCGGACTCATGCAAGTACAAAGTCTTCGTGGGAGTCAGAGTCACCGAGATTCAAGACTTAACCGAAGAGTTAACCGGAGAAACAGAGTGGCGCTACGTTGATACAAAACAGAACCCAGCTGACGTCATCACCCGGGGGATGCCCCTGGATGACCTCACCCGTCGCAATGTCTACAGTGACGGCCCCGCATTCCTAAGACTCCCGGAAGGACAGTGGCCCATGCCTATCCCGAGGGAAGCAAGTCCAGAGGAGGTGGAAATTAAGAAGTCTGTGTTCTGTGGATTGAGCACCGTAGCCTCCACCGACCCTAACATAAACGATTGCACGTCCATAGAGAGTGCACAACAAAGAACATTCCTGCGGTACCACCCGGAGTGCAAGTCCCCCGCTGATATGTCAGCAGCTAACTACGAGGAAGCAGAATTGCTTCTACTGCAGCGAGCCCAGAGAGACTCGTTCCCCGATGAATTGGCCTGTCTACAGGGAGGAAAGCCCGTCCCATCCGACAGCAGATTAATTCACCTGGCCCCCAAGAGCGACGCTCACACCCTCATCAGAGTGGGTGGTCGCCTACGCAGAGCCCCCAATCTACCGGATGACATTAAACACTACCTACCGTCTCTACAGACCCGCCAGAAGTGGGTAAAGGAGAGAGACAATTTGACAGAAGGAACAGTCGTCATGATTATTGATCAATCACTGTCCAGAGCTATGTGGCCGGCCGGCCGCGTAAGCAAAGTGATCACCGGTGCCGACGGCAAGGTCCGAGCAGCTGAAGTGCTCGTCCAGGGTCTCACTTACACCCGTCCCGTGGCAAGGCTCATAGAACTGCCTCGACTCCCAGACACAATCGATGATGACCATGACCCTACAACCCTATGACTTTGTGAAGTTGACTGACCCCTACAGCAAACCCTTATGTGTAAATAGACAACGCGATTAATCTGTCTCCGTTTAACTGATTAGGTCTGGGACCTATTCAGGGGGTGGCTGTTGTGAAGGGCCAGATTAAACCGAATATATATATTTATTTATATATATTTAATTGTATTTGTATATTCTCTAATATTCCCTGATATCCCTTGTATATTCCTTGTACAATATGCATTGAATATCCATTCTAGCCTACTGAACATCCCATAATAGTCTCCATTCTACTATTGGTCGAGACCTTGGTGCCAGGCTGCCATACCCCCTCAGACCCAGTTCAAACGTACCGCTCGACATGTACGAACAAGTCCTAGTTCCGCGTAGGAATTTGGCTACCGCACCACTAATGGGACTATTTGTTCATAGTGCGTATATATACTGCGCTACTAAAGTAGGACTTTCTTTTCAGTCCAGTTTCTTACCCTCCAATAGAGTCACAGACGTAAAGCCTCCCCGCGATGCCACGTGTGGGAGTAAGGCCAAGTTCGGCCTACCATCGGTATTGAGACATCGTGTATATTAATATTTGAATAGTCATATTTGGCACTATATCGTCAAGTTGGACGTAGTCTATTAAGCTAATAATAGTCTGTTAATATATAGTGCTTCGTGCGGTGAGAATACTACCGTAGTCAGTACCCCATCGTTTCGGGCAGAGAACTGGCTGCTTACCCAGGGTGGTTGACCCTATGCGAAGCTGCACCCGAGGAGCCCCAGAGCCGACGAGCGAGTGGACCTGTATACCGGATTATTCTACCGACGACAGCCCGCCTTCCCAGGCACGGATTATGCTTTGGATACTTTGATTATTCTATGGATAAAGACCCCCGACACTACCGTGTGTTGGAAACCCCCCCCCTGGAGAGGACGCAAGGTGAGGAGACGCTCTGCAAGACGAGGTCTCTCCACATCTCTCCCCCGTGGACCGGAGAGAGCCGGCCCACAAAGAGTCCACCTGCTTTCATCTGTGGTCCAAGGATCGCCGGCGCATTGAACGGCACTACAGTGGGTTCACCTGGGATACCCTTGGCCGGACGAGGCAGCTGGATTCTACCCCCCCCCCCCCTCCTACTCCTGTCGGCTTACAAGCGACCGGATTAACCCCCTCTAGTGTATCCAGCCTATAATCATTAAAGTATCATTGCTGTTATTCCTTAACTATTCCAGGTCGTATATTTACCACCTGCGCCTTCAGAGATTGGACATTATCTATTGATATACCGACGAATACTCCTTGCCATAAAAGTGCATACTATTTCAATTCATAAATGTAATTAAGTGATTAAGTGCTTATTCTACACACCATCGCTGTGTAGGAAATAAAGACCTGTTTCTAATTCGTACATTTGTGTTGGATCCGTTTCATCTACGTGAGAGTGTTCATGATAATATATTTATGCCGTGTACTGGGTGGCCGAATATTAAGTACAAAGGTAGTGGTAGTAAGTATCATATCTAGTAATACAGTCAGGGAATTGTACCCCTCAGTTACAGTTATGAATAGGAAAGATATTGTGATATTTGAGCCAATATTGCCCAACTGCTATTAAATAGTCATACGTCATCTCATTAACTTTGAAATCTTATTCTTCTTTTGCTGGGGATCCCTGGAACCACCTGGAGGACACCTGGGGGTCCACTGACCCCGGTTTGGGAACCACTGTCTCAAACCTTTGGGCCCGGACTGGAAGCAGGCCTAAATGGTGCATTTATATAGCCTATAATATTACAATGTTGTTCCTCACATTCACCCGTTCACTCACACATTCACACACCGACAGGCAGAGGCGACCGTGCAAGGTGCAGTTAGGTGTTAAGTGTCTTCCTCAAGGACACTTCGACACGCTGCCCGGGAATCGAACCGGGGACCTTCCCATTACCAGACGACCGCTCCTCCTGAGCCAGTCGCCCCTGGCCTACATCCCCATGGAGCCCCCCCCCCCCCCCCCCCCCATGGATCCTCCACGTGACGATGGGTCAAGTAACAGTATGTCTTTAAATACATGTTTCTAAATGCAAAGCGCCTCTATGACCAGCCAGTGATGTCATTAACTCACTCACTCATTCACTCACTCACTCACTCTTAGCCACTCTGTCCCCTGGTGGCGGCTCAAGGGCACTGCGTGTTCCGGTCCACTTCCCGGGAGGACGCGTCGCCCCTGTGACCGCGTCCTTGTTGTTGACGTTATGAGCGGCTTTGAACATCTGATGTGTTCCGTGCCGCGGCACCTCGTAAACCTCGTGTACCTCCGCTCCACAGCGCTCTCCCGGCCGGCGCCTGATTCATTTCCTACCAGCGCGGCACGACGCCACTGACGCAGCCCCCTGGCCACGGCTGTCAGTTAGAGGGAACATATTGTGGAAAAAGGCTTTTGCCTGGTCTCTGTATAGATCTGGCAGTCTGGGGGGGGGGGGGTGACATAATGTACTCTTTGCCGGCGAGTTTGAAGCCATGGCATTTTACAAGCCTGTTCAGAATGATTGTGCTTGCCGATGTCACAGGGGGGACACAAGGGCGATGTCACAGGGGGGACACAAGGGCGATGTCACAGGGGGGACACAAGGCCGATGTCACAGGGGGGACACAAGGCCGATGTCACAGGGGGGACACAAGGGCGATGTCACAGGGGGGACACAAGGGCGATGTCACAGGGGGGACACAAGGCCGATGTCACAGGGGGGACACAAGGCCGATGTCACAGGGGGGACACAAGGCCGATGTCACAGGGGGGACACAGGGCCGATGTCACAGGGGGGGACACAAGGCCGATGTCACAGGGGGGACACAAGGCCGATGTCACAGGGGGGACACAAGGCCGATGTCACAGGGGGGGACACAAGGCCGATGTCACAGGGGGGACACAAGGCCGATGTCACAGGGGGGACACAAGGCCGATGTCACAGGGGGGACACAAGCAATGAATTAGCTCTGATTAATCAGTTAGCGGTGCTTTTGGGAGCCAGGAATACTGCTCACCTGATGCGCTGGCCGGTCTGTGAGAGTTGTTTACTCTTGATGGGTGTGGGCTGGCGGGGCGGGAGGGAGGAAATAATTAATTTCAAATGTGGTGTGTGACTGTGTGTGTGTGCTGTACCCACAGAAATGGCTAGTTTCTTCACAAAAACCCAACACACATGTTCCACAGATTCAAGGAGGATCATATAAAATGTCCCCCTTAACACATTCAGCGCCAATCACAAGTATAGTTGGGTTTTAATCCTTTGATCTTTTTCCTCTGATCCCCATTCTAAATCATCATCCGGACCATTCTAGCCGTCTATGTCTATTTTACCGAACCTGAAACAGGTTTTTCTAACGATCACAGTTTTGTGTTTTACCGGACGTAGAACATGCTCGACAAACACGATCACGGTTTTGAGTTAAAACGACCCCCCCCCCCTTGATGATTTTGTGAAGGTACATGTGTACATGGTATATACCTTTGATTTGGGAGTATTTGGGGTTTCAGGGGATCAACCAGAACGGTTTGGGCTTATTGCACATATTGCACATTGCACTCACAATCTATGGAAAAAGACTGGATTATCTTGGAAATGCGCGATGTTTAGCGTGTAATAAACTACAAACTACAGTGTGTAGAAACAAGCAATTATTTTCCATGTTGGACTACAAGTAGTGTCTGTCAAATGAGCCACACCATTGTCTCCACAGCTATAATACAGAACACACACAGCTCTGCAAACATCGTGAAACACCGCGAAAATGACCATTTTAAGCTGGCCTTGAAGCGGCAGAGATGGGGACAGCTTATGGCGCTGAAAGTGTTAACCATCATCACTTGATATTTGTTTTATTTTGTTTTATGTTTTGTTTGATTAGGATCCTGAATGAAGGGCCTCTAGTCGTCCTGGGCTCCTCATGAGGAAGTGATACGAATCCAGAATGTCATTAGTAATGTGATTTGAGGTGGTTTCCGATCACAGACGCAACACGATGAATTCAACATCCAGTTAACTCTTACAGACGTACGATCACATGGCGTGATTATCATTCCAGCGATAATGTCATAAAGGCCCGCTGGCCTTAATCCAGTGATTCAAAATAATTATAATTATAAAAAAAAAACATGTTGTAAAACATAAACATAAAAGCTAAATAAATACATATAACAGAAGTCAATCACATGGTCTCCTGTTATAATATAGTCTGTAGTGATGATGCAATGGAATAAAATGAATATGAACGAACATATTATTAAACTTCTCCTGTCGCCTTCCTTTCTTACTTATGTGTTTTAGTTTAGCAGCTGTCGTCAGTGAATGTTGAGATTGTATAAGATGTTGCAAATGGACCCCTTCATAATGTTCCCTAACCTCACAGATCTGATGGGACTGCACTGTTAATCAGCCCCCTGCACCTTCTGTCTTACTGTTAGAACCCCATCAATCCTATCAGATCAATCTGTATCAGGGAGTTGACGAGGAAAGATTTGTAGGGAACGACTTAATGGAATAGTACTGCTCTTATTTCCTCTGTGTCCGGGCCAAGCCTCCACAACCTCCAGATGTTTAGGACTAACCCAGCTGCTCTCTCTCTCTCTGTCTCTCTCTGTATGTGTGTCTCTCTCTCCCTCTCTCTCTCTCTGTCTCTCTCTCTCTCTCTGTCTCTCTCTCTCTCTGTCTCTCTCTCTCTCTCTCTCTCTCTCTCTCTCTCTCTCTCTCTCTCTCTCACCCCTGTTTTAAAAGCAAACTCACTCTGTAATCACACACGCTCCAGGCTTTGATGTAAGTGGAATGCATCAAGACATATGATATAGTACATATATTCTCATGGAAGAGAGAGAGGGAGAGAGAGAGAGAGAGAGAGAGAGAGAGAGAGAGAGAGAGAGAGAGACCCAACAAGCTGTGAGCTAGCAGCAGTCTATGTTGCTGCCTGCCATAAACTGAGGGACAGTGAGTGATAGTCACCTGACACATGTTTATGCTGTAATATTTGATGTTTTATGTTTTGATGATATTTCATGATGATGTTTTTATGTACTTTGACATTAATAGAAATTAATAAAGGGAAGATGATAAAACCGAAGGTTCTGTAGATACAGTACTGAATTCTCCCATCCGGACCAATGCAATTTGAAATATTATTGTAGAATATAGAATAGATGCTTATACATTACATTATTATAGCTAATTCTCACATTTATATATATATACATATATTATCTTTCAAATGCCCGAGTTCTATTTGGATTTAGTATCACCAGGCCTGCATAAGAACAGATAATGATATCTACTGTAATCTAGTGTACTTCTTTATTTTCCCCACAGTGCAACCGTTTTGAAACTAATTTCAGATCTAATTGTTCCTACATGCTAACAATAGGGAGGAGAAACTAACTGCGTTTCAATATTTGTCAAAAACGTTACCTTTTGTGGCTTATTATCACGAATAATAACAGTTATTGACATATTCATAATTCAACTCTGAACTTTGAACCCCCATAGAACTTGAAGGGAAATGTAGTTCGGAAAAATTCCAACGCTGGTCGACAGCCGTGCATGTCCTCTACGAAATGGCCGCAAAAAGACTACAATTCCCATGGTTGATAATTTTCTTTTTTTTTCAAGCTTGGAATGGCGATCAAAAAAACGAAACTTAAAACTATCTTTTAACACATTTAACCTATTGCTAAACTAACGTATTGATGATAATATACATTCTACATGCTTTTGTGACATGTTAGTGATGTTAATACTTGAAAACGTTTGATTTTAAAATCGCAAATTCTTTTGCATCACTCTGAAAAATATGGATCTATGATCATAATGTCATTTAGGGGTCGGTACCGATAATAATTTGCTTTGGCAACATGTACAAGTTACGTCATGCCAATAAAGCCATTTGAATTGAATTGAAGACAGACAGAGAGAGAGAGAGAGAGAGAGAGAGAGAGAGAGAGGAGAGAGAGAGAGAGAGAGAGAGAGAGAGAGAGAGAGAGAGACACACACAGAGACAGAGACAGACAGAGAGAGAGAGACAGACAGAGAGAGTGAGAGAGAGAGACAGAGACAGACAGACAGAGAGAGAGAGAGAGAGAGAGAGAGAGAGAGAGAGAGAGA
>NC_140166.1:212463338-212493338 GCF_963971535.1 Notolepis coatsorum
TGTTCCCTAAGCCTAATGCATGCACATGAGACAAAAAAGGTATGTATCTTCTTGTCTAATAGTCCAGTCATTATAGGCCAGAATTAGGCTAAACCTAGGACAAATTGCAACATTAGCAAACTCAACTGATTTTGTATCCTCAATATGTCTTTAGTGAGAGAAAAAAAGTCCCCAAGGAATCCCATCATGGGAAATGTGTTTTTTTTTCAATGTACTTGATTGCTGGCAGGATCAATGACGACACTGTCTTTCAGAGATTGTGACGCGTTCAAATTTTGAGGTAGCTCAAAAGTAAAGATACCATTTGATTCTAGACAACCTCGGGTTTCCAATGAGACCAACCATGTCATGTTACCTCTTGGAAAGGGGGCTAATACCTAATTATTCAAAGTTAAGACGATTTTTTTGGGGAGGGAAATATGGCCATCACCATTTTTCAAATGATCCATTGGCCTTCTACCTCAATATATGTTAATGGAAATGGGTTACATGGGTATACCTACAAGCCTCCCCTATACAGACATACCAAATTTATGTTAAGCCCATGTAGTTTTGTGCAAGAATCATGTAGTGTTTTGCATGCTGTACAAATATGTAGTTTCCGCCTATTATAAAAACCCCCATCTCCATGGACCTATCCCCACGGACATAAACCCTTGAGCCCCATCCTCGTGGACTGAGCTCCACAGAGCCTATCTACTAATATTCCAAGAAGAAAAAAATTTCTTTATCAAATGTTTTGATTAGTTCTGGCGTGTATGCTAATTGGTGCATATCAAATAAGATAATGTGTGATTTGCATGAGTAAACAGAATAATTCAATGAAGTTGTGATTGACTTTTTTTCTTGTCTTTGTGTGTGTAATCAGCTTGTGAGTTTTTATAGTGATATCTAAAAGTAAAATTTTCACCACTATGTTATAACAGGCATTTTTCGATATGAATATATATAGGTTGTTTTCAAAACTTTCCCATGATGGGATTCCTTGGGACTTTTTTTCCTCACTAAGGACATAATGAGGATACAAAATCAGTTGAGTTTGCTACTGTTGCAATTTGTCCTAGGTTTTTTCATATAATGACTGGACTATAACTCCAGGGAAGATGTTAAATAAGCTAATTTCCCAAAATGTTGGAGTTTTCCTTTAAGGTTAGAGTTTGTCTTAGAGCATGGCGATAGAACGCCTGCCCTGATTCCAAACTCTAACCTTAACCAACTGCGAAAGAGTCGCCTAAGCTTAACCAGTGATAAACTAGGCGTTAGGAAACACGAATTTGTTGTGGAAAGCATAGACGCGTCCGGGTGGCGTCTATGCTTTCCACAACAAATTCGTGTTTCTGGCGTTCGAGTTTTGCGCTCTGATTGGCCACGGGCGTTTCTGGTCATGTGACAATCGTAGGACGGCAAGTTCTGCGCCTATTTCCGGGTCTAACAGCCTGCAAACTACCTAACGCCTAGTTAGTTGGTTAAGGTTAGAGTTTGGAATCAGGGCAGGCGTTCTATCACCATGCTCTAAGACAAACTCTAACCGTAACCAACTTCGAAAGAGTGCCTAAGCTTAACCATCCAAAAACGTGCGGTCCCACGATTGGCACACATGTCACATGACCAGAAATGCGCGTGGCCAATCAGAGATGCGGAAACACGAATTTGTTGTGGAAAGTATTCAGGCCGGGTGGCTGAGACAGTGCTTTGTATCCTTACATTTAATTACATCATGTTGAACCTCTGAAATGTCTGGGAATCCTATATACAGTACTGTATGTATTCAGTACACATTAATACAGAGCGCATTTACAGTTGTCATTTAACTGAAAACCTGCTGTTTGTGACAAAGATGTCTGTGATCCGGTGCTATGAATAAGACCATAGTGATGGGCATTCTTAAGTTAAAGACACATTCAAATGACCTAACACACACACACACACGCACACACACACACACACAGTGCGTGTGTGTGTGCGTGTGTGAAACATGACTGCTTTTGGGATTATTTTCTCTCTCTCTCTCTCTGCCTCTCTCTCTTTCTCACTCTCTGCCTATCTCTCTCTGCCTCTCTCTCTGTCTCTGCACCTCTCTATCTCTCTCTGTCTCTCTCTGCCTCTCTCTCTTTCTGCCCCTCTCTCTCTTTCTCTCTTTCTGCATATCTCTCTCTCTCTCTGTCTCTCTCTCGGCTTCTGGCTTCTCTATCTCTCTGTCTCTCTCTCTTTCTCTCTCTCTCTCTTTCTCTCTGTCTCTCTCTCTCTGCCTGTCTCTGCCTCTCTCTCTCTCTCTGCCTCTCTCTCTCTCTGCCCCTCTCTCTCTCTGCCTCTCTATCTCTCATTGTCTCTCTCTCTGCCTCTCTCTGAGAGAGATGAATTATGTTGTAAAATACAAGGTGGACGGTGTGAGGAGAGGAAATAACATAAATAGCATCTGAGCTGCAGGAACATGATGGATGTGTGAGAGAGAGAGAGAGAGACCAAGAGGCGATAGAGGCATAGAGGAGGAGGAGAGAGAGAGAGAGAGAGAGAGAGAGAGAGAGAGAGAGAGAGAGAGAGAGAGAGAGAGAGAGAGAGAGAGAGAGTGAGAGAGAGAGAGAGAGAGAGAGGGCACTTCCTCCTGCAGATCTGAGGCTGGAATTTGGCTCATCAGGAGTTCAAAGGAGTCAACCCAGAGTCTTCTGCACACCGACGAGAACAGACATGCCTCTCTTTGTTTCTCTCTCTCGCTCTCTCTCTCTCTCTCATCTCTCTCTCTCTCTCTCTCTCTCTCTCTCTCTCTCTCTCTCTCTCTCTCTCTCTCTGAGTTCAGCAGTAGTGTAACCTGCAGGACAGCTGGTTGGACTATCACACACTATTTCTGCATGTGTGTGTGTGTGTGTGTGTGTGTGTGTGTGTGTGTGTGTGGTGTGTGTATGTGTGTACTTGCATGTCTTGTACATCATTTAGGTAGGCGCTTGCATACTTGTGTAAGTGTGTGTAATAACAAGGGAGTAGGGAAGTGGATACTAGAATACTATTCTGATATTGTGTTCAGGTATACAATCACGACTGATTACGACCCAGTGCCTGTGTGAAGCGCACACTCATGTGGCCGATGTTCCCTGCGGTAATGAGATGTGGCCTCCTCATAACGGCAGCTCCAGACTGAATCTAGTTCAAATTGAATTGAACTGAATGGAATCAAAGGCCAGTGAAGGAGAGCAGCAGAGAGGGGGGAGGCCATGCGTCAGGACATTGCAGACTTCTCTGGTATGTCTGGGAGAAGCCTGTGACTCCTCCTCCGTCAACATCCTGCCATGCCCAAGGACAGCGTGCTCTCTCTCCCTCCTTTCTCTCTCTCTCTCCTCTCCCTCCCTCCCTCCATCCCCCGTCTCTCTCTCTCTTTCTCTCCCTCTATCTCCCCCCCCCCCACCTCTCTCCCTCCTTCTCCCTCCCCCGTCCTCTCTCTCTTTCTTTCTCTCCCTCTCTCTCTCTCTACCCCCCCCTCTCTCTCCTTCTCCTCCTCACTCCCCCCCCCCACTCTATCCTTCTCCCTCTCCCTCCCTCCCTCCTCCCCGTCTCTCTCTCTCTTGCTCCTTTCTCCCCGTCTCTCTCTCCCTCTCTCTCTCCCTCTTTCTCTCTCATTCTCCCTCCCCATCTCTCTCTCTCTCTCTCTCTCCCCTCGTCTCTCTCTCTTTTTCTCTCCCTCTCCTTCTCCTCCCTCTCCCCCCTCTCTCTCTCTCCCTCCCTCCCCTCTCTCTCCCTCGTCTCTCTCTCCCTAGTCTCCCTCTCCTTCTCCCTCCCCTCTCCCCCTCTCTCTCTCTCCCTCTCCCCCCTCTCTCTCCTGCTCTCTCTCTCTGACACTGCTAAGCTCTTCCACTTGCTCTTCCTCTCTGATCGGGGGGGCTTTTCAGGCAGGTCTTATCTGAGCTCTGTGTTTAAAGGGGGATATTTATTTAACTTTGCATGTTCCAGAACTCCCGAACTCCCGGGCCGGCCGGGCCAGCCGTGTCATGTGTTCCGACAGGAGAACAGGGTCCAATTATGACATCACGGTGGATGACATCGCCGCGAGCCATCAGCGCAGTGGAATGTGTGTGATTCAAGGAGGGCGGGACCGAGAGGACAATGCCGCGATGCGATTGGCTAATTGCTTCGTCCTGACATTTGTGGAAAGAGGCGGAATGCCATTTGGAACAATGGCCCTTAACTCTGACCTTCCATGGGAGGCAAACGGCTGGTGTGCTTGTCACAACATGATAAAAGGCCAAACGTGAGGCTGTTCCAATCACAGTTCCTGCATTCAGGATGAAAAGCCCCGTCGGTTTGCACCCCAGGTCTACACGAGAATTCCATTTTCCCTCCAAGAACACCCATCCTTAAAGGCCCAATCCGTAATCCGTAATCCTTACGCTCAATCCGAGTGTAAACAATGGGGCAGCCCATCACTGAAATGAAATCGTAGGATTTACTTTTTCCCCTCAATTGTGTGCCTGAGCTCTTGCAACGAGACCCACGCAGCACACGGCTCCTAGACCCGGAAACATACTGTATCACACAGCTGTAAAAGCTTTGTTTACACGGGAAACTGTAAACCTATCACCGGTGGCTCGTTTGAGTTATGGTGGTGGAAGAAGCTCCACAAACATTATTTTCCATCCACCAGTTACATTCTCCCAAGGTCACACGTTTGTGTACAACTCCAGATCTTTAAATGGTCCAAGGAAAAGAAAGTGTGGATTGGAGCTTTTAACGGTATATAACTAATCAACTGGTCAACAGTCTGTTCTCGATTTGAAGGTAAACGAGAACTATTCTATTGCACTACTTTTATTCTGCCTATTTTTATGCACTTCCTGCCAATTTTCATGATGCACTTTACCCCTCTTTCGTGTAACATCAGAGGTCCAACTCTGTGTCTTGTAGCCACGCCCTTGTCTCTGGTCCCACGTCAAAGAGGCGGGCTTCCGAGGGTGGTCCGTATAGGGGGCAGAGGGTGGTCTGTATAGGGGGCAGAGGGTGGTCTGTATAGGGGGCAGATGGTCAATATATGCTCAACAGTCTGGTCAGGGTCTCCACACTTTGCATGCAGTGCTGTCTGCAGGCCCCACTTCTTCACTGACGATTTGAAACGACCGACCCCAGTTCTTAAACGGTTCAGCAGAGTCCATTGCCGGTGTGGAAGCACTTTACCGATCAGTTCTATGCACATTTTATGCCTATTTCTATATCTGACTCGATGTTAAATGTTATTGGGCCTACTGTCTAAGACAGGTAGTCAGAAATAAGCTAAAAAACATACCTCTTCACCTCAGCCTTTGAATACACTCTGCTGCTTGGACTCACTGCATCCAGCCTGTGGTCGTTGTACTGTAGATGAGAGCTATTATTATTGCACTGCACTATTGCACTATTGTACTATTTTATTATTTTATGTGTATCTGCCAATTTCAAGATATCAGTGATAATCAAACCGTAAACAAAGAGGCCTATTAAGATGTTAGATCCTAATGGGAAACATTATGTGATTTAATGTTCTATGTCTTATCTTGACCTTGATCTAGATTTGATGTCTGCACTTTATGCATTGCTCTTGATCTGCCAATTTCTTATTTAGATTTTTCTTTTTACTGCTGTGAAGCACTCTGAGCTGCAATTCTTGTATGAAAGGTGCTGTACAGATACAGTTTATGATTATTATCACAGCAAGGGATGAAGGAAGAGACGAACATACAAAAAGATAAAAGGCAACAAGAAGGGTTAGATATATAAAGAAAGAAGGGTTATATACATATATGTGCGTGTGTGTGTGTGTGTGCTCGTTGAATTGTTTTCATATTTCTCTTGTCTGTTTTGTGAAGCACATTGGGACAAAACCCGTTCTGTCTTTCCGGCGTTATGTAGATGAAGTGACCTGGACCTGCCTCACGAGCGGCCTTTCCATGGCCAGCCTCTCGCGCCCCAGATGATGATCTGAGGATCAAAGCGCGTCCAGTCTGCAGTGTAGCGCTTGCACACGTGAGTGCAGGTGGACAGGTGTGTGGTGTGTGGGGCCGACATGGTAACAAGAACGTCACACTCCTTTGGTCTTTCATTCAATGTTGAGTTGACTGTTGAGAACAAGCTATCATTTACAATGACGTCGAGAAATACAACACTTAATAAATACAAAAAAAAAAGAAAACAATATAGTTTTATTTTTTTATTTAACCTTTATTTCACCAGGTAATAAGCTGGAGCTCAAAGAGCTCTTTTTTGAGCAACACCCGACATAAAACAACAACAAACTTAAAGTCAAGAACAACCATATACAGGACAGTAAATGAACATAGACAAAGGTCAAAAAGAGAAAGATAAAAAGAGAAAGCAGCGGTGGGGGGGGGGGGGGGGGGGGTGGGGGGGGTAAGAGGGTAAGAGGGTATAGAAACAGAAAGTCAATCAATGAAACGTTTGAAATCATTAAAAACAACTGCAGACTGTGGTGAAGTGGTTTGCTATTTAAACGGACCAATAGATACTAATGTGTTGAGTTTTAAAGTGCTTTGCAAAACATTCCATGTTTCTGGGACACAGAAGCTAAAAGCAGATTTTCCTGATTCAGTACAAACTCTAGGGAACCTTAAGTGTATAAGTCCATCACCAGAGTGAGTATGATACGGTCCAGAGCTCCAGTCCAGCAATGAGGTGATTGCTGAGGTCTTCTTCACTTGCAATTAAAACGTTTCTGTACGAGGACCTTCTTCATCTTTTCCTGTAAAATAAATCTCTTTTTGACCTGTTGGCCTCTTTTAGACTACTCCATTTTAAATGTTAAAGGGGCACTTCACCAAAAAAAAAACAATGCTGATTTATTTTGCAAATAATCTTTTGCACATATCAAAAAACTGTTTTGCACACGTGAATTTACAGTTTGACAGTTATGAGTCAATGAGTTTGAATATGGCCACAAGGGACACCAGCAAATACCAGCATAATGCATGTTATACCAGCAAAGACCAGCATAATGCATGTTATACCAGCAAAGACCAGCATAATGCATGATATACCAGCAAAGACCAGCATAATGCATGATATACCAGCAAAGACCAGCATAATGCATGTTATACCAGCAAAGACCAGCATAATGCATGTTATACCAGCAAAGACCAGCATAATGCATGTTATACCAGCTAAGACCAGCATAATGCACGTTATACCAGCAAAGACCAGCATAATGCATGTTATACCAGCAAAGACCAGCATAATGCATGTTATACCAGCAAAGACCAGCATAATGCACGTTATACCAGCAAAGACCAGCATAATGCACGTTATACCAGCAAAGACCAGCATAATGCATGTTATACCAGCAAAGACCAGCATAATGCATGTTATACCAGCAAAGACCAGTATAATGCATGTTATACCAGCAAAGACCAGCATAATGCATGTTATACCAGCAAAGACCAGCATAATGCATGTTATACCAGCAAAGACCAGCATAATGCATGTTATACCAGCAAAGACCAGCATAATGCATGTTATACCAGCAAAGACCAGTATAATGCATGTTATACCAGCAAAGACCAGCATAATGCATGTAGCAAAGACCAGTATAATGCATGTTATACCAGCAAAGACCAGCATAATGCATGATATTGATGATGGCGCCGCCCCGACCGGCTGCCTCTCTGTTCGCTCCGTCGAGACTGTGTTTACTTTTGTTAATATTTATAGTTTTTAGAGTTTTGTGCGTACCAACTGTTGGTGCATTTAATGTATATGACCGTCAGTCACTCATAGACATTGGATTACGGGAAACTTACCAACTGGATTACTCGCTGGATCAGCTTTCCGAACCACACCAATGGCCTGAAGAAATTCTCCGGAGATTAGGACCAGACCCTTTGTTCCCAGAGCCCAGGAAAAGACGACGAGGAAAGAGGGCTGGGATCCGAAACAGGCTGAGATCCAGACGCCACCGTACACCACTTCCCAGTATATTGCTAGCCAATGTACAATCAATAGACAATAAACTGGATGACATCCGAGCAAGGATTCAATATCAAAGAGACGTTAGGGACTGCAATGTCCTTTGCTTCACCGAAACATGGCTCACACCGGAGGTTCCAGATCACGCAATTCAACCAGCGGATCACTTCTTTATCCATCGAAAGGATCGGACATCATCAGAGTCCGGTAAACAACGTGGAGGAGGTATTGCCTTCATGTTTAACAAAAATTGGAGTGATCCAACGAACGTGAAGGAATTATCCAACCACTGCTCCCCAGAACTGGAATATATAACCATCAAGTGTCGTCCTTTCTTCCTCCCGAGGGAGTTAACGGCGATCGTCCTGGTCGGAGTGTATATTCCACCGCAAGCCAGCAACAAGGTTGCGCTCTCCAGACTACACGACGAGGTAAATAGAATACAAGTGGCTAACGTTAACGCCGCCATTTTAGTACTGGGAGATTTCAATAGCGCCAATCTGAGAAAGGTATTGCCCGACTTCTATCAGCATGTGACTTGCAACACCAGAGGCGGTAACATCCTAGATCACTGTTACACGCAATTTAAAGGTGGCTACAAGGCTCATTCTGATAGTGGCTTTGGCAAGTCAGATCACGCATCCATTTTCCTTTCACCAAAGTACAGACAGAGAATTAAAAGTACTCCCGTAGTCTCGCGAGAGGTGCAGAAATGGGATCTGACGTCAGAAGAGACGATCCGGTCAGTGTTTCACCACACAGACTGGATTGTGTTCCGCGACACAGATAACATTAATGCCTACACGGAGACAGTGCTGGACTATGTCTGTACTAGGGTGAAAGAAACAATCCCCACTACCAAAATGAAAGTTTACCCAAATCAAAAACCCTGGGTAGACAAATCCGTCCGTGAAGCTCTGAGAGAGCGCACCAAAGCATACAATGACGGCCTAGTGGCAGGCAACATGAATGACCACAAGGTGGCGCGACACAACGTAAGGAGGACAGTGTCAGAGGCCAAACGGCGCTACAGGGATAAAATTGAACTCCAGTTTGAACAAGCTGACTCTAGAGCTATGTGGCAGGGGCTCAAAACGATGACAGACTACAAAGGCGCCTCCCTCAAACTGAACAGTGACATCTCCTTAGCAAACGACCTCAATACCTTCTATGCGAGGTTTGATGCTGGTAATAACAACACCAGCTCACAAGCCTCGGCAATGGGGGGGGGGGGGTCGGCTGCTGATGGAGGCGCAGTGTTCAGGGTAACAGAGCATGAGGTGAGGCGGACCTTTAAAAAAGTGAATATCAGGAAGGCAGCAGGTCCGGACGGCATCCCCGGCCGCGTCCTTAAAGTCTGTGCCGACCAACTGGCCCCAGTATTCACTGACATATTTAACCTGTCCTTAGAACAGGCTGTCATCCCCACCTGCCTGAAGAAGTCCACTATTATCCCTGTACCCAAAAAATCCAAGCCTGCTTGCCTCAACGACTACCGCCCTGTAGCTCTCACCTCCATAGCCATGAAGTGCTTTGAGAAGCTAGTAAAGGGCTACATCTGCTCCTCCCTCCCCATCAACATGGACCCCCTGCAATTTGCATACCGCCCCAACAGGTCCACGGAGGACGCCATATCCCATGTGCTGCACACAGCAGCATCACACCTGGACAAGAGGCAGGGGAACTATGTGAGAATGCTATTCATCGACTACAGCTCGGCATTCAATACCATAGTCCCCTCCATACTCATAGCCAAGCTCAGGGACCTGGGCTTGGGCTATGACCTCTGCCAGTGGGTCTTGGACTTCCTGACTGGCAGACCCCAGGTGGTGAGAGCAGGCAACTGCACCTCCTCATCCATCACCCTCAACATAGGGGCCCCCCAGGGCTGTGTTCTGAGTCCCCTCCTCTACTCCCTGTACACACACGACTGTGTGGCTCAGCGGAGTAGCAATACAATCGTCAAATTTGCTGACGACACAGTGGTGGTGGGCCTGATCTCTGCCAACGACGAGAGGGCCTACCTGGAAGAGGTCAAGGTCCTGGCGGGATGGTGCCAGGAAAACAGCCTCTCCCTGAACGTCAGCAAAACAAAGGAGATGATTGTGGACTTCAGGAGGTCGGGGGTCAAGGACTACAGCCCCCTCAGCATCGACGGGGCACCGGTTGAGAGAGTCAACAGCTTCAAGTACCTCGGAGCCTACATATCCGAGGACTTGACATGGACCACACACATTAACAGTGTGGTGAAGAAGGCACGACAACGCCTCTACTTCCTCAGGCGCCTAAGGAAGTTCCAAGTCAGCCAGAAGATCCTTAAGAACTTCTACTCATGTACAATAGAGAGCATCTTGACCGGCAACATCACCTCCTGGTTTGGGAATAGCACTGCAAAAGACCAAAGCAGACTACAAAGAGTGACACGTTCAGCCGAACGCACAATTGGAGGGGGGCTCCCCACCCTCCAGAACATTTACTACAAGCGTTGCAAGGGCAAGGCTAAGAGAATCATTAAAGACTCCAGTCACCCGAACAACTGCCTCTTCGAACTGCTGCGGTCAGGCAAGCGATACAGGAGTCTCAAGGCGAGCACAGAAAGACTCAGAAGTAGCTTCTATCCCCAGGCCATCAGGCTGCTAAACGAACAATGAATGAACACTACACAACAACAACCACCAAACGCACATAGCACACACATCCACACGCACACACCCACTTTAAACAAACACACTGTAGCACCCACTCCACACACTTTATAGCACACACCCACTTTAAACAAACACACTGTAGCACCCACTCCCCACACTTTATATTTATGGATGAAGGATTGCACTACAACTCGTACACCTTACTGTAAATTGTACCTAAAATTGTACCTCATCCCATTTCTGCTTTGCACTAGATAGTACTGTACATTAGTACACTGCATAGTATTGTGTATTGTATATTATATGGTAACTCAGAACATTGTACATATGTCTATACCGAACACTGTGACCTCATTTTCTTCTTCTAAATTCATGCTATATTATGTTATTATGTTATTTGATACTATCTTGTCTAGCACAGTCTCTGGAGCGTAACAGTAAGAAGCATTTTGTATGAAAGTATTCTGTACTTCTGTATGACAACTATTAAAGAACTTGAACTTGATATACCAGCAAAGACCAGTATAATGCATGTTATACCAGCAAAGACCAGCATAATGCATGTTATACCAGCAAAGACCAGCATAATGCATGTTATACCAGCAAAGACCAGCATAATGCATGTTATACCAGCAAAGACCAGCATAATGCATGTTATACCAGCAAAGACCAGCATAATGCATGTTATACCAGCAAATACCAGCATTGATTGATTGATTGATTGAAAAGTTTATTAACAGATTGCAGAATGGGTACAGTACAGTATACAGCTCAATACATACAATTGTTAAGGGGATGCAGACCTGAGAAAGACTTTCGTCTTGTTTCCATCAGGGTCCCCCATTTTCAATTCATCATATGACACACATGACATACAGATAGACAGTACTGCTACATCTATACATTTATGACATACCAGATTTTTAAATACAGTACTGTTTGTGATACTAAAAAAATCCAGAAGAAGAGTGTATATACATTTGACATAGAAACTGTGCATTGGGGGAGGTTGGGTAGGTGGGGTGGGGCTGTACATTGGAGGTGGGGGGGGGGGGGTTGGGTAGGGGGGGGACACACACTGTACATTGGAATACTGACATACATTTGACATGGAAACTGTACATTGGAGGAGGTTGGGTAGGTGGGGTGGGGTTGGGTGGGGCTGTACATTGGAATACTGACAAAGCCATGCTTGGTCTTTATTGTACAACTGGGTTAGGACATTTGTAGGGGCCAGTTTTGAATTGCAGTCTCCCGTAGGTGTTCTTTGAGAGTGTTTTTGAAGGTGGGTAGTGATTTACATTCCTTTACAGCTTTGGGTAGGGCGTTCCAGCATAATGCATGTTATACCAGCAAAAACCAGTATAATGCATGTTATACCAGCAAAGACCAGCATAATGCATGTTATACCAGCAAAGACCAGCATAATGCATGTTATACCAGCAACCAGCATAATGCATGTTATACCAGCAAAGACCAGCATAATGCATGTTATACCAGCAAAGACCAGCATAATGCATGTTATACCAGCAAATACCAGCATAATGCATGTTATACCAGCAAAGACCAGCATAATGCATGTTATACCAGCAAAGACCAGCATAATGCATGTTATACCAGCAAAGACCAGCATAATGCATGTTATACCAGCAAAGACCAGCATAATGCATGTTATACCAGCAAATACCAGCATAATGCATGTTATACCAGCAAATACCAGCATAATGCATGTTATACCAGCAAAGACCAGCATAATGCATGATATACCAGCAAAGACCAGCATAATGCATGTTATACCAGCAAAGACCAGCATAATGCATGTTATACCAGCAAATACCAGCATAATGCATGTTATACCAGCAAATACCAGCATAATGCATGTTATACCAGCAAATACCAGCATAATGCATGTTATACCAGCAAATACCAGCATAATGCATGTTATACCAGCAAAGACCAGCATAATGCATGTTATACCAGCAAATACCAGCATAATGCATGTTATACCAGCAAAGACCAGCATAATGCATGTTATACCAGCAAATACCAGCATAATGCATGTTATACCAGCAAAGACCAGCATAATGCATGTTATACCAGCAAATACCAGCATAATGCATGTTATACCAGTAAAGACCAGCATAATGCATGTTATACCAGCAAAGACCAGCATAATGCATGTTATACCAGCAAAGACCAGCATAATGCATGTTATACCAGCAAATACCAGCATAATGCATGTTATACCAGCAAAGACCAGCATAATGCATGTTATACCAGCAAAGACCAGCATAATGCATGTTATACCAGCAAAGACCAGCATAATGCATGTTATACCAGCAAAGACCAGCATAATGCATGTTATACCAGCAAAGACCAGCATAATGCATGTTATACCAGCAAATACCAGCATAATGCATGTTATACCAGCAAATACCAGCATAATGCATGTTATACCAGCAAAGACCAGCATAATGCATGTTATACCAGCAAAGACCAGCATAATGCATGTTATACCAGCAAAGACCAGCATAATGCATGTTATACCAGCAAAGACCAGCATAATGCATGATATACCAGCAAATACCAGCATAATGCATGTTATACCAGCAAAGACCAGCATAATGCATGATATACCAGCAAAGACCAGCATAATGCATGTTATACCAGCAAATACCAGCATAATGCATGTTATACCAGCAAATACCAGCATAATGCATGTTATACCAGCAAATACCAGCATAATGCATGTTATACCAGCAAAGACCAGCATAATGCATGTTATACCAGCAAATACCAGCATAATGCATGTTATACCAGCAAAGACCAGCATAATGCATGTTATACCAGCAAATACCAGCATAATGCATGTTATACCAGTAAAGACCAGCATAATGCATGTTATACCAGCAAAGACCAGCATAATGCATGTTATACCAGCAAAGACCAGCATAATGCATGTTATACCAGCAAATACCAGCATAATGCATGTTATACCAGCAAAGACCAGCATAATGCATGTTATACCAGCAAAGACCAGCATAATGCATGTTATACCAGCAAAGACCAGCATAATGCATGTTATACCAGCAAAGACCAGCATAATGCATGTTATACCAGCAAATACCAGCATAATGCATGTTATACCAGCAAAGACCAGCATAATGCATGTTATACCAGCAAATACCAGCATAATGCATGTTATACCAGCAAAGACCAGCATAATGCATGTTATACCAGCAAATACCAGCATAATGCATGTTATACCAGCAAAGACCAGCATAATGCATGTTATACCAGCAAATACCAGCATAATGCATGTTATACCAGCAAAGACCAGCATAATGCATGTTATACCAGCAAAGACCAGCATAATGCATGTTATACCAGCAAAGACCAGCATAATGCATGTTATACCAGCAAATACCAGCATAATGCATGTTATACCAGCAAAGACCAGCATAATGCATGTTATACCAGCAAAGACCAGCATAATGCATGTTATACCAGCAAATACCAGCATAATGCATGTTATACCAGCAAAGACCAGCATAATGCATGTTATACCAGCAAAGACCAGCATAATGCATGTTATACCAGCAAATACCAGCATAATGCATGTTATACCAGCAAAGACCAGCATAATGCATGTTATACCAGCAAATACCAGCATAATGCATGTTATACCAGCAAATACCAGCATAATGCATGTTATACCAGCAAATACCAGCATAATGCATGTTATACCAGCAAATACCAGCATAATGCATGTTATACCAGCAAATACCAGCATAATGCATGTTATACCAGCAAAGACCAGCATAATGCATGTTATACCAGCAAATACCAGCATAATGCATGTTATACCAGCAAAGACCAGCATAATGCATGTTATACCAGCAAATACCAGCATAATGCATGTTATACCAGTAAAGACCAGCATAATGCATGTTATACCAGCAAAGACCAGCATAATGCATGTTATACCAGCAAATACCAGCATAATGCATGTTATACCAGCAAAGACCAGCATAATGCATGTTATACCAGCAAAGACCAGCATAATGCATGTTATACCAGCAAAGACCAGCATAATGCATGTTATACCAGCAAAGACCAGCATAATGCATGTTATACCAGCAAAGACCAGCATAATGCATGTTATACCAGCAAAGACCAGCATAATGCATGTTATACCAGCAAAGACCAGCATAATGCATGTTATACCAGCAAAGACCAGCATAATGCATGTTATACCAGCAAAGACCAGCATAATGCATGTTATACCAGCAAATACCAGCATAATGCATGTTATACCAGCAAATACCAGCATAATGCATGTTATACCAGCAAAGACCAGCATAATGCATGTTATACCAGCAAAGACCAGCATAATGCATGTTATACCAGCAAAGACCAGCATAATGCATGTTATACCAGCAAAGACCAGCATAATGCATGATATACCAGCAAATACCAGCATAATGCATGTTATACCAGCAAAGACCAGCATAATGCATGATATACCAGCAAAGACCAGCATAATGCATGTTATACCAGCAAATACCAGCATAATGCATGTTATACCAGCAAATACCAGCATAATGCATGTTATACCAGTAAAGACCAGCATAATGCATGTTATACCAGCAAAGACCAGCATAATGCATGTTATACCAGCAAAGACCAGCATAATGCATGTTATACCAGCAAAGACCAGCATAATGCATGTTATACCAGCAAATACCAGCATAATGCATGTTATACCAGCAAATACCAGCATAATGCATGTTATACCAGCAAAGACCAGCATAATGCATGATATACCAGCAAAGACCAGCATAATGCATGTTATACCAGCAAAGACCAGCATAATGCATGTTATACCAGCAAATACCAGCATAATGCATGTTATACCAGCAAATACCAGCATAATGCATGTTATACCAGCAAATACCAGCATAATGCATGTTATACCAGCAAATACCAGCATAATGCATGTTATACCAGCAAAGACCAGCATAATGCATGTTATACCAGCAAATACCAGCATAATGCATGTTATACCAGCAAAGACCAGCATAATGCATGTTATACCAGCAAATACCAGCATAATGCATGTTATACCAGCAAAGACCAGCATAATGCATGTTATACCAGCAAATACCAGCATAATGCATGTTATACCAGTAAAGACCAGCATAATGCATGTTATACCAGCAAAGACCAGCATAATGCATGTTATACCAGCAAAGACCAGCATAATGCATGTTATACCAGCAAATACCAGCATAATGCATGTTATACCAGCAAAGACCAGCATAATGCATGTTATACCAGCAAAGACCAGCATAATGCATGTTATACCAGCAAAGACCAGCATAATGCATGTTATACCAGCAAAGACCAGCATAATGCATGTTATACCAGCAAATACCAGCATAATGCATGTTATACCAGCAAATACCAGCATAATGCATGTTATACCAGCAAAGACCAGCATAATGCATGTTATACCAGCAAAGACCAGCATAATGCATGTTATACCAGCAAAGACCAGCATAATGCATGTTATACCAGCAAAGACCAGCATAATGCATGATATACCAGCAAATACCAGCATAATGCATGTTATACCAGCAAAGACCAGCATAATGCATGATATACCAGCAAAGACCAGCATAATGCATGTTATACCAGCAAATACCAGCATAATGCATGTTATACCAGCAAATACCAGCATAATGCATGTTATACCAGCAAATACCAGCATAATGCATGTTATACCAGCAAATACCAGCATAATGCATGTTATACCAGCAAATACCAGCATAATGCATGTTATACCAGCAAAGACCAGCATAATGCATGTTATACCAGCAAATACCAGCATAATGCATGTTATACCAGCAAAGACCAGCATAATGCATGTTATACCAGCAAATACCAGCATAATGCATGTTATACCAGTAAAGACCAGCATAATGCATGTTATACCAGCAAAGACCAGCATAATGCATGTTATACCAGCAAAGACCAGCATAATGCATGTTATACCAGCAAATACCAGCATAATGCATGTTATACCAGCAAAGACCAGCATAATGCATGTTATACCAGCAAAGACCAGCATAATGCATGTTATACCAGCAAAGACCAGCATAATGCATGTTATACCAGCAAAGACCAGCATAATGCATGTTATACCAGCAAATACCAGCATAATGCATGTTATACCAGCAAAGACCAGCATAATGCATGTTATACCAGCAAATACCAGCATAATGCATGTTATACCAGCAAAGACCAGCATAATGCATGTTATACCAGCAAATACCAGCATAATGCATGTTATACCAGCAAAGACCAGCATAATGCATGTTATACCAGCAAATACCAGCATAATGCATGTTATACCAGCAAAGACCAGCATAATGCATGTTATACCAGCAAAGACCAGCATAATGCATGTTATACCAGCAAAGACCAGCATAATGCATGTTATACCAGCAAATACCAGCATAATGCATGTTATACCAGCAAAGACCAGCATAATGCATGTTATACCAGCAAAGACCAGCATAATGCATGTTATACCAGCAAATACCAGCATAATGCATGTTATACCAGCAAAGACCAGCATAATGCATGTTATACCAGCAAAGACCAGCATAATGCATGTTATACCAGCAAAGACCAGCATAATGCATGTTATACCAGCAAAGACCAGCATAATGCATGTTATACCAGCAAATACCAGCATAATGCATGTTATACCAGCAAATACCAGCATAATGCATGTTATACCAGCAAATACCAGCATAATGCATGTTATACCAGCAAATACCAGCATAATGCATGTTATACCAGCAAAGACCAGCATAATGCATGTTATACCAGCAAATACCAGCATAATGCATGTTATACCAGCAAAGACCAGCATAATGCATGTTATACCAGCAAATACCAGCATAATGCATGTTATACCAGTAAAGACCAGCATAATGCATGTTATACCAGCAAAGACCAGCATAATGCATGTTATACCAGCAAAGACCAGCATAATGCATGTTATACCAGCAAAGACCAGCATAATGCATGTTATACCAGCAAATACCAGCATAATGCATGTTATACCAGCAAAGACCAGCATAATGCATGTTATACCAGCAAAGACCAGCATAATGCATGTTATACCAGCAAAGACCAGCATAATGCATGTTATACCAGCAAAGACCAGCATAATGCATGTTATACCAGCAAAGACCAGCATAATGCATGTTATACCAGCAAAGACCAGCATAATGCATGTTATACCAGCAAATACCAGCATAATGCATGTTATACCAGCAAATACCAGCATGGGGAGCGACGACGCCTCCCTCGCGGACAAGCTCAACACCTTCTACGCTCGGTTTGGTGTAGACAGTGGCGCTGCTGGCTCTCCGGCTAGTGACGTCACTGGCGCGCCGGCTGTTGTGGAGGGGGGGGGGCAACCGCGAGGGGGGGGGGACGCTCTCTCGTTGTCGGAACACAGTGTGAGAAGAGCATTTATGCAGGTGAACACCAGGAAGGCTGCTGGCCCAGATGGCATAACAGGACGTATACTCAAGACCTGTGCCAACCAGCTGGCCCCTGTGTTCACCGTCATATTTAATCAATCACTGGCGGAGTCAGTGGTCCCTGCCTGCTTCAAGAGGTCTACCATCATCCCTGTGCCGAAGAAACCCTCCCCAGCATGTCCAAATGACTACAGACCGGTGGCACTCACCTCTGTGGTCATGAAATGTTTCGAGAGGCTGGTCAAGGACCACATTTGTGCCTCCCTCCCCAGTGATATGGACCCTATGCAATTTGCATACAGGACAAACAGGTCCACCGACGACGCGGTCTCCCAGGTACTGCACAGCACCCTCTCGCACCTTGACCGCCAGAAGGGGGGCTATGTGAGACTGTTGTTCATTGACTACAGCTCAGCGTTCAACACCATAGTCCCCACCAGACTGGTGGACAAGCTGATCGAGCTAGGTCTGAGCTCCGCCCTGAGCGCCTGGGTACTGGACTTTCTGAGCGAAAGACCCCAGGCGGTCAGGGTGGGGGGTCAGACCTCCAACACCATCACCCTGAGCATCGGGTCCCCCCAGGGCTGTGTTCTGAGCCCCCTGCTGTACTCACTCTACACACACGACTGTGTGGCCAAGTTCAGCTCCAACTCCATAGTGAAGTTCGCAGATGACACGGTGGTGGTGGGGCTGATCTCGGACAACGACGAGAAGGCCTACCGGGAGGAGGTGGAGGTACTGGAACGCTGGTGCCAGGACAACAGCCTGCTCCTGAACATTGGCAAAACCAAGGAACTGATCGTGGATTATAGGAGAGGACAGCAGGAGACACACACACCACTGATGATAGACGGGGCTACCGTGGACAGGGTGAGCAGCTTCAAGTACCTGGGGGTCCACATCTCAGAGGACCTGACATGGTCAACACACATAGGCACAGTAGTAAAGAAGGCGAAACAGCGTCTCTACCACCTGAGACAGTTAAGGAAGTTCAGAGTATCGGGGAAGATACTCCAGTCCTTCTACTCAGGAGCTGTAGAGAGCATCCTGACCGGAAACATCACTGCCTGGTATGGAAACAGCACGGCACAGGACAAGAAGGCCCTACAGAAAGTGGTGCGCTCAGCCGAGCGTACCACGGGTATTGCACTACCCCCCCTGCAGGTTCTATACAACAAGAGGTGCAAATCCAGAGCCTGCAGGATAATGAAAGACCCTCACCACCCCAATAACAGCCTGTTTCAGCTGCTGAGGTCAGGCAGACGCCTGCAAATCTCAGCTACTAGGACAGAGCGGTTTAGGCTCAGCTTCTTCCCCCAGGCCATCAGAGCCATGAACAATGTACATTGAGTGCTCAGAACATTGAACTGTCCACACACAAGCACACATGAACACACACACGACACGCACACTGTGCACGCTCACACACGAGCAGCCACTTAACACTTTAACATGAGCGGGCACACACTCATGTCGCACACACGCACACTTATGGCCAAAGGAAAGGTCACTTTAAATTAGAATAACAGGAACAGTGTATTGCACTACCAAAGCTAACTAGCATGTCACACATGCGCTGTAAATAACTATGTACAGATACCGAGATGTCACTCCATGTTACCTGCTATCTGTTACTGCACAATGTTGTTTCTTCTTTTGATTCTATTATATGTACCACTGTATTGCACATCGTTGCGGGCAAGACCACCCGCATTTCATTGTATACCTGTATGCCGTGACAATTAAAACTCTTGACTTGACTTGACTTGAATGCATGTTATACCAGCAAAGACCAGCATAATGCATGTTATACCAGCAAAGACCAGCATAATGCATGTTATACCAGCAAAGACCAGCATATGTTTTGGTGCTGATATGCTGGTCTTTCTGCTGCAGCTAAACCAGCATCACACCAGCACTAACCAGCATAGACCAGCATTGAAATGATGCTGGTCTATGCTGGTCTTTCTAGCAGAAAGAAGGGGGGGGGGGGGGGGGGGAGGACTCTAACCCACGACACTGTGATTACATGCTGCGTGGCCCCACGTGATGATTCCTTGCTCTCAGACCGACCCTCCCTGTCCTCAGTAGACGCATGGTGAGGATGACGATGATGCAGAGGGAGAGGATGAAGATGGCCGCGCTGGCCAGCAGGTCAGCCGTGCGCAGAGCCAGGTGGTACCACTCAGCTCCGGCCGGGTCCAGACACAGGCCCGGCACGGCCCGCCGGTAAGGGTACGGGTAGCGGACGGCGTGAGAGAGGTATCCCGTGGCAACCGAGCCGAGGTAGGAGTAGTAACACAGAGGTCCTGTCAACACCGCTGCCATGGCGACAGCAAACATCAGCGGTGACGTCAGCGCACACAGGATGGAGGTGTAGTAGGCCGTCTCCCACTGAGAGAGAGGACACACCCACAACACACATGCTAGTGACTGAGGGAACGGGTGTCATTGCCAGGGTTTTCCATGTGGGGGCAGCAGAGAGGTGGAGAAAGTTGCACCGAGTTACACAATGTACCTAGACGGAAGGTTGGGCCTGCTGTGTATGTTTTTTATAAGAACCCAAATTAGATAGTTTTGTCATCATGGGACCCAGGCATGTTGCAACATATCACAAACATACAGTATTATTGCTGTTGATAGTAACTACTGCTATGACATTTACATTTAGCTGAGCGCTTTTATCCAAAGCGATTTATAAGTTCTGTATGACAAGTCAGCAGGAAGGGTACAACTCTTTCAGCGGAGTAACAATGTTCATCAAAGTGTTGAAAGTTGGGTACTACAGTGTTGAGTGCATAGTAGTAGAGACATATTAGTATAGTAGGTAGTAATATAGGCAAGGACGATTATTTAGTGGAACAGTGCATGATAGTAGAAGACAGTAAGGTTAGTGTTTTATATAACATCTTACTGCTGTTGATACTAACTAGTATACCCCTAGCTCCTTTAGTGGAAAGCAGGAACTCGGTATGGTATCTGTGGTATGTCGTGTCGTCAGAAGCACAGTGTCATATGAGTCAGCGTTGATCACTGCTGAGATAGGATGGGGATCTCCCAAGTATACTTTCCCATGAATAACCTGATTGTCGTCGCGTCACAAACTCACCAGAGACATTCTGGTTTGGTGCCTGTTTGCCATAACGACGCTAACGCCAGCAGCAGTGGCCTAGAATGCAAACAGACAATTATGTTAAGCATTTGGAGCTGATTCAGTGGCCGCAGGGCTTCCGACGTCACACCGCTAATCACACCGCAGCCCACATGAATGAGAGCTCACAATGAACGTATGAGTGTGTGTGTGTGTTTTACGCATTAGTCATGGGACTCACAGGTAAATCAAAGGAAACTCCCAGGTGTAGAAAGTGTGATTCAGAACTAAGGTCTAAAATTAAGTATTTTCTAATTCTAGCCTTTAGTCAGGGGTGTAAAGTACTTGAGTAATTGTTGTTGTTACAATACTTAAATACTGTTTTGGGGGATTTGTACTTTACTCAAGTATTATTAGGTTTGTATAGTTTTTTAGTCAATTACATTTCAGAGAAAAAAAACATACTTTTTACTCCTTACATTTAAAATGCAGACCTACAAAGTACAAAGTACAAATCTCGCAGGTCCAACAATTTTAATTAGTATATTTATTTCTCTGGCCAAACTAACGTTAACGTTATTAATCCTGCGGCTGCACTTTATTTAAGAACAGCCAATCAAATCCCCATCAATGGAAAATTAACCCGCCAATACCCATGCTGATTGGTCCTTGTGATTGATTGATTGATTGAAAATTGTATTAACAGATTGCAGAATGGGTACAGTACAGTACAGCTCAATACACACAATTGTTAAGGGGATGCAGACCAGAGAAAGACTTTCGTCTTGTTTACATCAGGGTCCCCCATTTTCAATTCATCATACAGATAGACAGTACTGCTACATCTATACATTTATGACATACCAGATTTACAAATACAGTACTGTTTGTGGTACAAAAAGAGTTTAAAAAAGAGAGTATATACATTTGACGAAGAAACTGTACATTGGATGAGGTGGGGTGGGGGGGGGGGTTGAATGAATGAATGAATGAAAACTTTATTTAACAGATTGCAGAATGGGTACAATACAGTACGGCTCAATACATACAATTGTTAAGGGGATGCAGACCTGAGAAAGACGTTTGTCTTGTTTCCATCAGGGTCCCCCATTTTCAATTCATATAGACATATATGACATACATGACATACAGATAGTCAGTACTGCTACATCTATACATTTATGACATACCAGATTTGCAAATACAGTACTGTTTGTGATACAGAAGGAGTCAAGAAAAGGGAGTATATACATTTGACGTAGAAACTGTACATTGGAGGTTGGGTGGGGGGGGTTGGGTACATTGGGATATTGACAACCATACTGGGTTGGGTAGGTGGGGTGGGGGGAACTGTACATAGTAGGTGGTTGGGTGGGGGGGGGGGGTAGGCGGAGTGGGGGGGGGGTAACTGTACATTGGATTATCGACTAAACCTTACTTGGTCCCAAGAAGAGGGTCTCGTGTATTATTGGGTTAGTACATTTACTGTACATTGGAGGGGGTTGGGTTAGGACATTTACAGGGGCCAGTTTCGAATTGCAGTCTCCTGTAGGTGCTCCTTGAAAGTGGGTAGTGATTCACATTCCTTTACAGCTTTGGGTAGGGCGTTCCACATTGATGTGGCATAATTGCGAAACATGTTTAGTCCCTTGTTTGAGCCGAATCTGGGTTTAACATGATTTGTGGAGCTCCCTCTGGTGTTGTGGTCATGGTATTCACTGACCTTTGGGAAGTATTTTGACATGTACATGGGTACCTTAGTCGTGTAGTGTATCTTGTAGACCAGGCCCATTGCAAGTTGCTGTACTCTGTCGTCTACTCTTTTTTGGCTGCGGTTAGACTGCGGTTAGACTGAGTTTCGTTTTCAGATGAGTTTCGCTTTTCCAGGTCGCAACGTAGCCGGTAGGCGAGTCACACTTTCGTTTTGTCACCCGAGCACAGTGATGTAGTACACTGCCAAAGCAGTAGGTGGCAGTAGGTGGCGAACATGAAGGCAATTTTCAACCAATCAGAACTTGAATGTGCCAATACACTTCCTGCAAAGAAAATGTCAACAAGGCGCCGCCATCTTTAAATGCCTATTTACCCAATGCAGCACTTATTTTTCAGCAAAGTGTAATAAAAGTGCAATAAACAAAACGGATACATTCACTGTGTGTTCTGCCTCTCATTTGTTGATGAAACAAAACTAACATTAACACAAGTGACCACCAAGAGCGGATAGTTTAGTCTCAAAAAGGATCGGTGATGTTGTTAGCTACATTGTTAGCTACATGCTAACGTGAATGGAATATGCCAGTATAACAGTATAGCATTGTGGCTAGAAGCTAACGCTAGCTCACGTTAACCAGCCAGCACCAAACTGATGATATCGGGAGCTATCAGTAGCTAGATAACATTAGAGACAACGCTGTGTGTATTAAACAAAGGTGAATAGATGACTGGGCCATTTTGTTTAATGCTTGTTAAGATTGAAAGAGGAGCTTGAGCTAACAGGGTCTGATAGCTAACACTAGCTCACGTTAGCCAGCTGCAGTGCTCATGCAATCGTTAATGCTAGCAGAATGAATGGATGTAAAAACGGAAACACAATTTAGCGTTTTCAGTAGGGCCACAACGTTTCCTGCCAAAATGGCATTTCTATCTAATAGGGACAGCAAACGTATTCAAAAACGTATTCAAACGAGCACAAAAACAGTGTGTGTAACAAGGGCCTAAGCCATCCTATGTTGTCAAAGTGGGCAGGGGTGAGGTGGGTTCTAGGAGTAAGGTCAAGCAGTAGTCTGACCAGTTTGTTTTGTGATGTTTGTAATTTTGTTTTTAGCGCCTTTGAGGTGCTTTGGTACCATGAGGTGCAAGCATAGTCGTAGTACCCTTGTATGAGTGCTCCTGCCAGAGTCTTCAGGGTATTCTTGTTTACCAGAGAGGAGATCAGGTACAATCTAGTTCGTTGGTTGACTTTTTTTTATTACATTGGATGCCATTTTGTCACAGGAAAGATTAGCCTCTAGGATGGAACCTAGGTATGTAATTTCATCTTTCCTTGTGACAATATTGTCACCCACTGTAACTGAGAAGTCGGCCTTGCTGAGTTTGTTATTTGAACCGAAGAGAATGGACTCTGTTTTACCCAGGTGTAATGATAGTTTGTTGTCAGCGAGCCAGGTGCAGATTTTGCCTAGTTCCGAGCTGAGGGTTTTTTCAACCTGTAACTTGTTCTTGTCAGAGACCAGCAGGGCTGAGTCGTCCGCGAACAGGAACAAGTTGCAGTTCCAAGCTGACGACATGTAATTTGCATAAATTAGGAACAGTAGCGGTCCTAGTCCTTGTGGAACACCACAGCTCAGTGGGAGGGGGGGGATAGGGTACCGTTTACCTCCACCATCTGTTCTCTCCCCTCCAGGTAGAAAGGGTGCTCGATACCGCCGTCTAGCGTGATGCGGCCGGTATTGCACTTTTACATTCTCATGAGGATTCCCCATGTTAACCCTGAGTCCGTGCGCCTGTAATGAATAGAAATATCGAATAAAAGAAATAATGATCAAATAACAAGTATACTCGTTCTTGGCGTTCAACGATTGGCAGCCAATAACGAGTATACTCGTCGTTGGCGGGGAATGTGTTAAGTATAATTTCTGGGTACTTTTTACACCCCTGCCTTTAGTCATGATCACAAATGACACGCAGTAGGTTATTAAAAATAATAATAATATAATAGATAAAAAGAATACGGAGTAATCCGAGGATAAAAACATAATCCGGAGGTTCCCAGTTAGATTCCTGCTCCTCCCGGACAGCATGCCGATGTGTCCTTGAGCAAGACACTTAACCCCTAACTGCTCCTGATGCGCAGGTTGGCACCTTCATGGTTGCCCGTCGTCGGTGTGTGAATGTGTGAGTGAATGGGTAAATGTGAGGAACAAATTGTGAAGTGCTTTGGATAAAAACAATATAAATGCAGCCATTTACCATTTAAAAGAATATATAAGTATAAGTCTTTATTTGTCATCAGATTTAACACACACACGCATGCGATGGGCGACCCACAGGAACACACACACACACACATGCACTGAGTCGCTGACGAAATGTTCTCTGCACCCAGGGCCGTTCTAGGCATAGGCAGTATAGGCAAATGCTAAGGGCGCCACCACCCAGAGGAAAAATACTAATACTACTAGTTATTTTTGAAATACTGAAGTCTTATCTATAATTCAGGCCCAACGTTTATAACAATCCCATGGAAAATGTGTGTTTTACAATGGCTCATTCATTTGGACGGCGAGTGAGAAATTCTCCCAAAAAACGTCTTCTTCTCTCCCTTTACCGTATGGAACAGAACAGCCCTTGCGTAATATACCATTAGCTCCAGAATTTCATTGGCTACAAAAATCGCCAATCATACCGTGGTCACTTGTCCGAAACCGACGCTCATTGGTTGTTCACTGTTCGGCCTTGTAACCCGAGACTGGAAGCACGTAATAGGTTGAGTAGGGTGTCAATCGAACTGCGGCCATTTTAGCTTTCCAACGATGTGTCAAAAATACAGCATTAGGCTGACAGACGAGGGGCGAAGTGATGGACGGACCATATAAGGACTTTTGAACGTTAACGGGATATTCTACAGTATAATATTATTGGTAGTGAATAAACTGGGATGCAAGGGGGCACCAGATAAAATCCTGCCTAGGGCAGCCAATTGGTCAGAGCCGGCCCTGTCTGCTCCTCCCATCTTGTCGTCCTTCCCCCCAAGGGCAGCCGGGAGCAGACGAGCAGCGAGCGCCACGCCCGGGGACCAATCCAAGTGCTCCTGTCCGTCTTCGTCAGGGACGCGACAGTGTTAGTGATCTGTTGTGCATGTTTTTCCATTGGGCTTATGGAAATCTGAATGACTGAGTATGTATCCTCCTAAAATGTGTTGCAGTTTTTTTTTTTTTTTAAGTAGTGTGTTCAGTAGAAAGCTATCTGGCTGCACGTTAGCCTAGCTTAGCACAATGAATGGAAGCGGACAGTGTCGGTTAGCCTTCGGGAGAGGTGTTAGTTGGACAATGCCTAGGCTAACCGGCACTGTCCGCTTCCATTCATTGTGCTAAGCTAGGCTAACGTGCAGCCAGATAGCTTTCTACTGAACGCACAGAGAGGAAACTGGTATCTATCTTCTTGTCTCTCTCTGGAGAAGACGGTAAGCTAATTTCCCCAAATGTTGGCGTTTTCCTTTAAACATCAAGGCAGGCTGGAAGGTACTGCATGTATTGTGTACACGATACTGTGTGTGATGCTGTGCCATTTGTTCTCTCTACAGTCAGAGTAGTTTTGAGATATTGGTCTTTCAAGTTTTCACATCCCCTAGTGCAAAAAAAATTATATATATTTTTTTAAACAAACTTAAATAAACAAAAAGAAAAACTTTACCCACAAAGACATATATATTTACCATATATATATGTATCCATATCTGTCTGAATATACCTGCATATACTCCTTTCTATATACCCATGTATACACCTGTATAAAAAATAAGTATGATAGCATGTACAATAATGTTGTATATACCATATACATATATTTATATTTACTGTATATATATATATATATATATATATATATCCACATCTGTCTGTATATACCTGCATATAATCCTTTCTACATACCTGTAGATAGTTAGATACTATATCTATATCTGTACATATCCCTCACCTACTCTTACTAGTTACGCTGCTGGCCAGTATGACTTACTACCATAGTGTCTTTATACCTGTATCACTGTGCATAATAATACTACAACTCTGTACATACACCTGATTAGTACTATTACTCAGTACGGTAGTACTAATTTATATATGTTATATCCAGTTTAATCACCTGTACATTGTATATTACTGTTACATTTGTACTCTGGTTGGATGCCAAACATCTTTTCACTGTACTGTACTTGTGCTATATAATGACAATACATTTGAATCTAATCTAATGTTTGTAGAGCAGCTATTATTTGAATAACAAATTTGACCAAAAATATCAAGACCTTTTGGTAAATGGAAAATGGTCTGCATTTATATATCACTTTTATCCAAAGTACAGTGTGCCTCATGCAAGGTGGCGACCTGCTCGCCGGGAGCAGTTAGGGGCGACCGTTCTACCTCCTAAGCCACTGCCTTACAATTCAAAGGTCATATAAAACATATGTACACGTGTTGCAGACATTCAAATGGTATTCCTCCCAGGTGGGATATCGTGTAGCTGCTGTATGTATTGGTTAGGGATGTTCGATATTGGCTTTTTTACCGATATCCGATACGGATATTGTCCAACTCTTAATTTCCGATACCGATATCAACCGATACCGATATATGCGGGGTTCCCCCCCCCGAAAAAACACAACATTATGCATACTTTTCACAATAAATAAAATAAGAATTTGTTCTTACTTGCTTGCCTGTGTAAATAAAGGTTAAATAAATGTAAAAAAAAAAAATAATAATAAAAATGTGAAAACCGATACCGATAATTTCCGATATTACATTTTAATGCCAATATCGGCCAATAATATCGGTAGGCCGATAATATCGGACATCCCTAGTATTGGTGCAGCCAGCAGCCTACTGTACCTACCAGCGTCCCGGTCCATAGAGGGGCTGCCACCTTGACGTCCCAGCTGATGAACCAGGGCCTGTTGGTTCCCCCGGGGAAGCAGGCCAGCAGCCCCGACAGAACACTCAGCAGGCCTACTGACAGCAGGGTGAAACCTACTGACCTCCAGCCTGCCATCACACCGGACCACAGACTGGACCACAGACACACAGACTGGACCACAGACACACAGACTGGACCACAGACTGGATCACAGACACACAGACTGGACCACAGACTGGATCACAGACACACAGACTGGACCACAGACTGGACCACAGACACACAGACTGGACCACAGACACACAGACTGGACCACAGACACACAGACTGGACCACAGACACACAGACTGGACCACAGACTGGACCACAGACTGGACCACAGACACACAGACTGGACCACAGACTGGACCACAGACTGGACCACAGACACACAGACTGGACCACAGACTGGATCACAGACACACAGACTGGACCACAGACTGGACCACAGACACACAGACTGGACCACAGACACACAGACTGGACCACAGACACACAGACTGGACCACAGACTGGACCACAGACACACAGACTGGACCACAGACACAGACTGGACCACAGACACACAGACTGGACCACAGACTGGACCACAGACACACAGACTGGACCACAGACACACAGACTGGACCACAGACACACAGACTGGACCACAGACACACAGACTGGACCACAGACTGGATCACACGTAATGGGAGAGGCTTCCTCAGCCAGCCAGCCAGCACAGGCAGATCCCGCCGCTTCTCAGATACAGAACATCTTACGGACCTCCTGTCTCAGAATCCATAACGTGTCCATAACGTGTGGCTCTTCAGAGAGAGAGAGAGAGAGAGAGGGAGGAAGGGAAAGAGAGAAAAAGAGAGGGAGTGAGAGAGAAAAAGAGAATGAGAGAGAAAAAGAAAGAGATAGAGGATAAAGTCCTACTGAGAAGGACAAGGCCTGGTGGAAGTTTATGACGACAAGGAACCTGGGTAACCAACCACACACACAAACATGGTCTGTATATTATTTACACAAGAAGATAACGACCCTGGTGCGTGTGTGTGTTCGGTACAATAATCAGTCAATATGAATGTGGACATGGAATTCCTACCCTGTGTGCAACCAATCATCACACTATAGAACCTGGAAACGAATAACACAAGAGTTAAGATTTTAAGGTTGTGTATTCAATCATTGCTTATGAATATACTATATTTAATATGACAACAAACGCAAATTATACAACATTCACACAAATCTAACCGAGGAGTATGAATATCCACAATGTATCGAAACGATCTGAATCAGGACGTCATTGGATTTGTTCCGCCCCTCTGGGGTGTGTGAGAGTGAGTGAGTGAGTGAGTGAGTGAGTGAGTGAGTGAGTGAGTGAGTGAGTGAGTGAAAGAGACGTACAGCAAAAGATGGACAACTTCCAATAAGAATGAACAACCTTAAAACATCTTTATTTTAACTCAGTTTTAAAGTAAAGCAAAAGGAACAGCAGAGATAGAGAGAGAGAGAGAAACCAAAATAAGATTAAAGAATTAGAACAACGCAAGAAAGAGAGAAAGAGAGAAAGAAAGAAAGAGAGAAAGAGAGAAAGAAAGAAAGAGAGAAAGAAAGAAAGAAAGAAAGAAAGAAAGAAAGAAAGAAAGAAAGAAAGAAAGAAAGAAAGAAAGAAAGAAAGAAAGAAAGAAAGAAAGAAAGAAAGAAAGAAAGAAAGAAAGAAAGAAAGAAAGAAAGAAAGAAAGAAAGAAAGAAAGAAAGAAAGAAAGAAAGAAAGAAGAAAAGAAAGAAAGATAGAAATGAAGAAAATGAAACGCCATGCCAATACAATAATCACCAGGATTGGAACACACCAGAGGACTCAGAAGTGCCCTCTGCAAGGAGCAAATACATCGAAAGTAAAAGTCCTTTCCTTGTTCCGCTCGGACAGAGACAGAACTTCAAAAGGTCCTCTGGTTGTCAGGAGAGCCTCTGGTCTGGAGGCCCATCATGGCTTCTCTCCTTAACCCCGCGCAGGCAGAGCGATTGCATAGAGCCAGGACCACGTCCTCTTCCTTTATGGTTCTTTAGAATTGTCTGTCTGGACTTGTGTCAGTGAGTGTGT
>NC_140166.1:212495838-212546964 GCF_963971535.1 Notolepis coatsorum
CCCTCTCTCTCTTCCACCCCCTCCCGCATGTCCAGGGAAAGGAAAGGAAAGGGCTTTCCGGGGGGAACTCCCGGATGGGGGAATCTTCTCACGCCGACAGGTCGGATATGACCAGCTTCTCCATTTTGTTCCCCATGTCTCCAGGGACCTGCAGCTCGTCCGACTCATAGTCGTCATCGAATGACCTGGAGAGGACAACGTGAAGACCGGGTTACACTGATACCATCTCTCACTGAAGAACAAATAATACATTTTATTCGTCAAGTGTTTTTTAATTTTTCATATTTGACAACTTAAAGGGGACATTCAGATTCAGATTCAGATTCCTTTATTGAGCCATTTGTGTAAAACACATTGGTAATTTTTGCAGCAATACAGTGTATGCATTTTCTATCTTTTTTCACAGTAAACAACACCAACACAGACAAGAAACGAAACAGTGCAGTGGGGGATTAATCAATAAAGTACATATATATATATAAAGTGAAGAGTGCAGAGATCCAGTACGGACTAGTGCAGTGCAGTCAGTGTCATTGTGCCAGTGTCACTTGGGGGCAGAGGAGGGGGGGGGGGGGGGGGGGGGGGTACCGAGGGGGGGGGGGGGACCTGAGGCATTGATCAGCCTGGTGGCTGAGGGGACATATTTGAGTCCTTTTCAACAAGTTAATATATAAGTCTTTGAGGTTCCTTATTAAACATGTCCCAAAAAAACAGATTATGCATTCTAGCATTCCTCTTTACCCCTCTGTTTCAGTCCTGTTCTCACCGCCGTCACCGGGCTGTTTCTGTGGCTGGAATGACCTTGATCGTACATAATTATCTAGCAATGACGTACGAGCCTGTACCGTCGAACGAAATTCAGATCAAACTGTCGAAAAATAGGCGTTGCGGATCAAATATGACTTGAGATCCAGCGATGGCTTATCAACCTTACCGTTAATTTTTTTTGTCAGAAACACATTTTAGGTTCAACTTCAGGAAGAAAAGAGAAGATTTACGAGCGAGCTGCCATCTTGTACACACTTTTCCAAGATCTCGTCACACGCACGTGAGTAACTACGGCGATTGTGGCTGCAATTCTAAACAGCTGGTTTCAAGAGGGAGGGTTCTTGTTACAGCTGAACTGCAGTGTGTGTGTGTGTGTGTGTGTGTGTGTGTGTGTGTGTGTGTGTGTGTGTGTGTGTGTGTGTGTGTGTGTGTGTGTGTGTGTGTGTGTGTGTGTGTGTGTGTGTGTGTGCGTGTGTGCATTGTGTCTGATGCGGTACGGAACATATCACCATCTAGTGCAGCAATGTACAAACATGCTAGAGTGCAACCAGAGTGGTTTGGCCTTACCAACGATGTTTTTGCTAACATACCAAATACACCGGATGTTGTTTTTGTTGACACCAGCCACAGGGAGGTGCTGGTCATAGAAGTAAGCTGTACCTTTGATCTGTACATGGACCAGGCCTTCCGGGACAAGTATATCAAATACCAACCACTGCTCAGTGTGATGGCCGACCTTGGGTATAGGTGTAGATATAGTGTACTTGTATTCGGAAGTCTTGGCCATGTATACAAGTGCACCATGACCGGTCTGAGAATTGCTGCAATGTCTAAAAGAAAAGCCAAACAAATTGCGAAATATTGCTCTGTCTCAGCTATTATTGGCAGCTTAGCCACGTGGAGAAGGAGGTGCTATGTGTACCCTTAAGTGTTCAGTGCTGCTTGGCCCCGATACATTTGATTCCCTGTTTATGTAATATAATTTGTGGAACCAAATAAAGTATTCAAATGTAGTAGACAAAAAGAGATGTGTCGTACCCCTCCTGTAGCTGTTCATTAGCGGTCTCCTCAGCCACCAGGATCTCGTACTCCTCTGAAGCGTACTTATCCCAGTCTGATGGCTCTGGGCCCTCACTGTCTATATCCTGGAACACAGCAACACACAACACACACACACACGTGTTGAGTACACCACAGAAACACACCCAGTACACAAAAAGCATGTACGACTTCCAGTACGACTCACAATATAGTACAATAGTAGATCACACGGTACAGTAGAATACAGATCAATACAGTATATTAAACACATCTGTATGACTCTCAAGGCACTGGAATACAGTATACAGTACTAAAACGTCTGTGCAACTCACAATATTGCAAAATACAAAACAACATTTCACAATACAGCATAATACACTGTACTCAGCAACTCAGAATACACTAGAACAGTGTATTGCAATAGAATAGCGTATATTAAATGCATATCGACATGCATGCAGTACAGTCGACAGGCAACGTGTATGAACATCAATAAGAAGCAGATACACTATGTACTTTTCCCAACACGGCCTCTAGGGGACGGTGGGAGGGGCACTTATTCCCCGTACATACTGCAGCCAAGAAAGGGGCGTCGCCTCAACGCGAAGCAGAGGATGATTACCCAATCTCAAGCTCCGCCCCCTCTTTTCTCTACCCTCCAACCACAACTTTTCTTTTACTTTTAACTTCTTTTTACTGTATGAAGCACAATCTCAGGGGGCTCATTCATACAGAACCAGGCGTTTCACTGTAATGTACTTTGTACAGTATGTGCCAAATAAAACAAAACTTTAACCTTGCACTTGAAAGGTTTGTCAGAGGGAAGCGACAGTTGCGATTGGAGGATCAAGAAAAGAGGGCGGCGTTTGAGATGGGCCAATTGCCTTTTAACAGCCCCCTGCCTACAGCCAAATACCGTATATGATTTACAGCCACAATCTGAGATTTTGTGTATCACCATATACACGTGGGGTATATTATTCACATATGGAGTTTGATCTATAGATGGAAAATACGCTTTTTGGGGAACTTTCTTAACCCTTTCACTACCACACTACCAAAGGTTAACCCTTTCACTGCCACACGACAAAGGGTTAACCCTTTCACTACCACACCACAGATGGTTAACCGTCTGTAGTGTGGTAGTGAAAGGTTAACCTTCTGTAGTGTGGTAGTGAAAGGGTTAACCTGTTGAAATTAAAATCTGTTGGAATGTACCGTTTTATTCCACCGTTACATTACCAACGAAAACAAACTTTTTTTTTTACACAAGTCACATTACATTCAGATCACTGATTGGACCTTTAATAACATTAAAGATAAGATGCACAGACCTTTTGCACAGCGAAGGGGTCTCTCTGCTCGTGGTCCAGGTACTTCTCCAGGTTGAAGAAGGTGTCGAAGAATATGTGAGCCATCCGACAACGTTTCAGATCACTGAGAGAGATCTTACCTGGAGAACACACACACACACACAGAGAGGCAGTTAGGTACCAGAGAGAGAGAGAGAGAGAGAGAGAGAGACAGAGAGAGAGAGAGACAGACAGAGACAGAGACATAGAGAGAAATACAAATATTTTGAAGATGAAAAAGGTCCTTTTATGCGGAATTCAAAGGGGAAGAGGAAAAAGAGATGAAAGAAAGAATTAGAGAGAAAAAAGAGAGAGAGAGAGGAAGACAGAGAGAGAGAGAGAGATAGAGAGAGACAGAGAGAATGAGAGAGATAGAGAGCGAGACAGAGGGAAAGACAGAGAGATAGAGACAATGGACCTCATTCATTCACCAACATTGTCTTAACCTCCTTGGAAGTTCGTAAGAGAAAGCCTACGACAGTTAACCCCGGATTCATCAACGCGTGGAGAGGTTGTCTTAAGCTGCCAAGTACGTCACTCATTCACAATTTGGAAGCGTGTTCTGGTAGACCTGAATTTGCATACAGACACGCTCCGCCAGCTCCTTATAAGGCGAGGGCCGTGTGCAAAACGTAAGCGGGAGAGGCTCCCCCCATATTCAACAGGTAGCGCGGAAGCGATTTCCAACTGATCAAAATTAGATTAGATTAAAATGTATTGTCATCATACAGCACACTATAGCTATAGTGGAATAGACTGTATTAATATTCCATATTTATACCGTCTTGTTGCACGCTCCTGGCTACCTGCCGCAGCATGCGCACAGACACACGCGCGTGCATACTGTATGCGCTGCCCTATAGTAGTCATACTGTAGAACGTACAGTACACATAGCGTGACATATTTTTCTCCCATCCCAATTTCGTAATTCCAATTCTCCCCTCCCCTGTCTTGAACGTTGCTAGACTATGCCTCCCACTGGTCGGCTGTAGTGAGGATAGAAGCCTTGCATCACGTGTCCCCTCCGGTACACGAGGAGGCAGCCTGTCGCATCTTTTCACCAGACAGCTCGAACTCTCCGTGGCGAGGAGTAACGCGTGGGAGCAGGGGCGGCGGGGGGGAGGAGCTAGCAGGGTCTTAAGCCCCCTCTGAAAAAGGCTTAGCCCCCTCTAAGCCCCCCCTCCCAGTTATGTTTTTTATTTTATTTATATATAAAATACATTACGAATGTATTTTAGCGAAGAACTGAGAAATTTGGCAGAGAGACGGCAACATTATCGTGGGTTTGCGTGATGAGTATCTCCACCTCTTTTATTGTGAAGCTGTATCTATCTACCGGACGTCATCAAAAGCATGTCTGTCACTATAGCCAATTGAAATGCTAGAAATGGTCACGTGGACTGGGAGAACCAATGGAATAGTCCCACCGGGACTACACCAATAGTCCCTAACGCACTTTCACTTCCGCGTTCGAGATGCGTGCGAGTTCAAAAAACAAAACAAACATCTTTGGATATAAATAAGAACGATTCGGGGAAATATAACGCTTCTTTTAATAAACAGGAGCCATACATAAAATACGGGTTTATCGCAACAGGTCGGTGATTCTTGCGTGCCGAGCCGACGTCCTCTCTGCATAATATGTGGCGACAACAACAACAACAACAACAACGAGGCAAGTTGGCAGATAAAGTAGCTGCTGCATTCAACGCCAATCTGGAATTGGAGGGCGGCGAGTGGATATGTGACATGTTTCAAACATTAGCAGGGATTTTGGAGGACTTAACAACAAACAAGGTAGGGTGAGTCGTGTTTGCATGCATTCTGATCTGTTCGTCACCCGCCGCGGTGATCTGACTGCAACAGCTGATCTGCTGTTCATGAATGAATGAATGAATGAATGAAAAACAGATTGCAGAACGGGTACAATACAGTACGGCGCAATACACACAATTGTTAAGGGGATGCAGACCAGAGAAAAACGTTTTTATTTTTTTTCAATATCAGTATATTAAATTAGCCATTGTTTTTGATCCTGGCCCGCCAAGAAACGGCTTGTGGAAAATATGGCCCGTGGCCAAACCTAATAGCCGACCCCTAGCCATATTAGCCGGTATTTTGTTTGTTGCATTAAAATTCATTAGCCCCTACTATAAACAATCCAGCCCCTCCAAAGCTCCCGCGAGGCCAATTCTCTGGCGCCGTCGCTGCGTGGGAGGCTCACGCTGCCCCCGATACTTCCTGTTTCTGCTGTACAGGCGCACCAACCGACCTGTAGGAGTCGCTGTCCACAACGTCCAATCCCCACCTGCCGGCTTTCCCACCCTCTAACACTGCCAATTGTGTTAGTATGACGGCCGGCCAAGCCGGTCGCAACGCCGAGAGCTGGTAAGCATGCACTCATGTGTGTAGTGAAACACAGATGAGTGCATGCAATAGCAACTGAACATTTTGAAAGATTAAAGATAGAGCTGATAGCGAATCTATTTGAGGCACAGGGGCGGCGCAAAGAGTCCTCCACTATAGCTATATCCACGCAATTGGGTTTAGTTCTTATTTATATATCCACTGTCATCTTATGTACCGTATAGATGTAGCAGTACTGTCTACCTGTATGTCATGTATGTCATATATGTTATGATGAATTGAAAATGGGGGACCCTGATGTAAACAAGACGAAAGTATTTCTCTGGTCTGCATCCCCTTAACAATTGTGTGTATTGAGCTGTACTGTACTGTACCCATTCTGCAATCTGTTAATAAAGTTTTCAATCAATCAATCAATCATTTGCAGTGTTGGTGTAGTGCTTGTATTTATTCTCAGACATCACAATGACTGTAAATGTAAAATGTAATTTTCTATCATACAAATATTGTTGTATTTATTATTATTATTATTATTATTTAATTCCAATAAAGCCCTTAACTCATTCAGCGCCATACCTGAGAAAAGTCTTGCCATGCGTTGAGCGCCAGAAACCCAAGTATTCTCGGGTCTTGATCCTTTGATATTTTCCTTTGATCCCCGTTCTATACGGTCAGCCGGAGCCCTCTAGGTGTCTCTGAATCATCGGCCTACGTTGGAATTGCAATGGCGATCGAATCTCAGCAGGTGGCAGTATCGCCTACCTTTTTAACTCTGATTGTCTGAACTAAACTGTCTCTGTCCTGAAATCTTTCTTTCCTGACTCGCTCAGAGGGGGAGGAGCTCTTGCAGAGCAATCGCTAGGAGATCTCCTCGCCTCAAAACCTATAGTTTCCCGTATACACGAGTAATTACATATAAACGAGTAATCGCGATCGCCGATGGGATCATTGGAATTATTCTTTTTGGAGTACCTTCTGGCTAAGGTAAGGTATTCTATGTCTATTTTACCGAACCTGAAACATGTTTCTGTAGCGATCACAGTGTCGTATCTTACCGGACCTAAACCAAGCTTTTTGTAATGATCACATTTTCGGGGTAAGACTTGATGATTTTGTGAAGGCACATAATGTACATGGTATATACGTTTGATTTGGGAGTATTTGGGGCTTCAGGCGATCAACCAGAACTATTTGGGCTTATTGCATAAAACGCGTCATATCTCACGATCTAGCATGTAGCGTGTAACAAACTACAGTGTGTAGAAATGAACTGATTAGTCAGTAATGGACTACAAACAACTGTAAAATGAGCCATATACTATTGTCTCCATAGCTATAATACAGAACACACGATGGGTCTGCAAACATTGCTAAAATGGTCAACAACGCTGGCACCATTTTTAGTAAAGATGGCGAAAGCTGGTGGCAGTCAAAGAGTTAAGAACACGGCGCACACCAGTCTGTCCGACTCACGACTTGCTCTTCAGCGCTCCTAAATCCTGAGAGAGAGAGAGAGCAAGTAAAGGATTTGGAACCAACCTTGGCTCTCAGGTTTGACCAAGTCGAGCATCTGACAGAGCAGGTCCTGGAAGGGCAGGGGTTCGATGCCCATCCCCTCCATCCTCTCACACTGCTCCTCGTAGAAATACTCCAGCTCGAACATGGACAGAACCCCGTCTCCATCCACGTCCATACAGCGGAACCAGTACTCTATACTGGAGAGGGGACAGAGACACGAGGGAGTCACACACACAGCGAGAGAGAGACCTCCTCCATACAGATATATATATACATACATGTATTCTGCACCTGTGTATACTGTATACTTTACTTACTCGTAGTATATATTCAGATTCCAAGTGTTATTGATTTATTGTAATGTTTTATATAACTGATAGGACATACTGCACCTTTCATCTGCACCTTTGAGTTATATTCAGAGTTAATTATATTGTTTACACTGCTTATTTTTAACCTTTCTACTGTACTAAAATTATATTGCCTGTATTTATATCTTCTACTATTACCCTGCCGGCCGGGTCCTCCGCCACTTGACCCTGATCAACTGTTCACCTTTGCCCCCATCTTGACTTCTCAGGTTCACAAAGCTTTAATGAGCCTAGATGTAAAGAAATCTTCAGGCCCAGACAAGATAGAGCCGTTCTTCTTCAAAGTTGCTGCAGGTCTGATTGCAGAACCCATAACCTCTATTTTGAATCTCAGTCTTTGTGCTGGTGAATTACCTAGCTCATGGAAGTCGGCCATGGTTCTCCCCTTGTTAAAGGGCGGAGACCCCTCTGACCTAAATAATTATCGCCCTATTTCCAGACTGTCTGTAATGGCCAAAGTCTTTGAATCTCTTGTAAACGAACAACTGAAAAAGTTTCTAACTGACCATAATATTCTTAACGAGTCTCAGTCAGGCTTCAGATCAGGCCATAGTACTACTTCAGCAACTATGCTAGTCTCAAATGACATAATTGAAGCACTGGACAAGAAAAAACACTGTGCAGCATTGTTTGTTGATCTGTCTAAAGCTTTTGATTCTGTGGATCATGCATTGCTACTGCAAAGGCTTGGCTGCATAGGTCTTGGTAAAATGGCTTTGAGCTGGTTTAAAAACTATCTATCTGAAAGAACTCAGTGTGTTTCAGTAGAAGATTATACCTCAGCTGCTCTTACTGTAAACAAAGGTGTTCCACAAGGTTCTATTTTGGCCCCTGTCTTATTTTCCATCTTTATAAATGAACTAGGAAATGGGATAAACCCAGCACGTTTTCATTTATACGCCGATGATACAGTTGTTTACACAGTGGCTTCCTCTTTAACTCAGGCCATAGAGCTTCTACAGGATGCTTTTAATACACTACAACACTCCTTGCTAAGGCTAAGACTGGTCCTTAATGCAAAAAAGACCAAGTACATGACCTTCTCTCGCTCTCGAGCTAATACAGCTGTCCCCCCGATTCTGACACTGGAAGGGACATGCCTTGACAAAGTAGCATCCTATAAATATCTGGGCATATGGATTGATGAAAAGATGGCCTTTGATGTTCATATTGGGAACCTACTGAGAAAACTTAGACCTAAACTGGGCTTTTTCTTCCGGTTAAAGAAATGTTTCCCGTCTGAAGCCAGGAAGAGAATTGTGCAGAGTTCCTTTCTGCCTGTATTAGACTATGGCGATGTAATCTATATGCATGCTCCTTCCTCCCTGCTTAAAAAGCTGGATTCTGCGTACCATACTGCCATACGTTTTGTAACAGGTGCAGGCTCTCACACCCACCACTGCACTTTGTATCAGTCATTAGGATGGTCCTCTCTGTACCAAAGAAGACAATCACACATGTTGATTTTTATCCTTAAGTCATTGCTAGGTAAGCTGCCCTTATATATCTCCAGACTTCTGTCCTTTTATACTTGCTTTTTTAATACCAGACGAGCAGCAAATGGGATGCTGTTAAATGTTCCTTTGATGCAGTCAGAGCTTGGTAAAGCTGCATTCTCCCACTATGCTCCCTTTTTATGGAATACGCTGCAAGTGAAACTTTGTCTACAGGCACTTCCTACTGTGAATGCTTTTAAAGGTATGCTACGATTAGCCCTTTATGAAACATGTAACTGTTTTACCTGATGCTATTGTTGATGTGATTATGCTCCTTGCCACTGCACAAATGACCCTCTGTATTTATATTTGAATTGTATGTTTTTTGTTTAATGCCCTGTTTTATGTTGAAACTTGTTGTGTGCTGTGTTGGTCAGGACTCCCTGGAAGAAGAGATCTTGTATCTCAATGGGACATTCCTGGATAAATAAAGGATAAATAAAAAATAAAATAAATAAATACCTGTACCCCCCCCCCCCCCCCCCCCATGCTGCTATGATGCCTGAAATTCCCCAAGGGGGTCAATAAAGGAATTATCCTACAGTGGGTAGAGAGTAGATTTGGACTATTGAAGTACCACAATATCAAACCCTAACAATAAAGTAACTATGATACCAAAGATAGTGAAATGTCATCGTATGTAAAGTATTACAGTAGAGAAACATGGAGCCGGCATTTACGGGCTTCAAATGACAAACAACGCATTATCCAATAAAGTTGTTTTACAAATACACAGACACAGACACACATACAGACACACACATACATACAGACAGACACACAGACACACACACACACCTGGTGGAGTTCTTCTTGTCCTCTTCGGACATGAGGAACCAGACAAACTCGGCGTAGCTCATCCTTCCTTCTCTCTGGACCGAGTTCCCCCTGGAGACGACAGGACAGAACCAAACCAGATCCATGTTCGTTATGACAGTTAATTTGTGCTAAGCTAGGCTAGTGGTCTGTATCCACTTCCATTAATTTGTGCTAAGCTAGGCTAGTGGTCTGTATCCACTTCGATTAATTTGTGCTAAGCTAGGCTAGCTTGCAGCCGGATAGCTTTCTACTGAACACACAGAGAGGAAACTGGTATCTATCTTCTTGTCTGAATCTGGAGAAGACGGTGAGCGCACTTCCCATAATGTTGGCGGGTGCCTTTAATATTTTAATCCCATGTGTGTGTGAAGATCTGTGGATTCAAATCAAGACTGTATAATCTGTGTGTGTGTGTGTGTGTGTGTGTGTGTGTGTGTGTGTGTGTGTGTGTGTGTGTGTGTGTGTGTGTGTGTGTGTGTGTGTGTGTGTGTGTGTGTGTGTGTGTGTGTGTGTGTGTGCTTACCGTGTGACTGCCCCCGAGAACATCCTGTCAATGATTCTGTTTGAGGAGGCTGCAGGAGGAGAGGAGGAGGAGGAGGAGAGGAGGAGGAAGGTGAGGAGGAGAGGAGTAGGAGATGGGGGGGGGGAGAGGATTATTCCTTCTGACTGTAAATAATAATAATAATAATATATATATATTTTTATCCACTTTTTCTCCCATTTTCTATTTTTCTCCCATCCCAATTTCGTATCATCCAATTCAACCCTCCCCTGTCTCGAACGCTGTTTCTTGCCTCCCACAAGCCGGCTGCAATGTGGACTAAGTCATACATTGCACGAGTCCCCTCCGGTACTCGAGGTAACAGCAGTCGCATCTTTCCACCTGCGCGGCGCGATCTTTCAGCGTCAGGGGTCTGCGCTTTTGGAGGGGCGCCGCCCCCATCGCTTCCTGATTCTACTGCGCAGGCGCACCAACCGACCTGTAGGAGTCGCTGTCCACAACGCCCGATCCCCACCCATCAGTTTCCCACCCCCTAATACTGCCAATGTGTATTACTGTGGACGACCAGCTAAACTGACAGCAATGTGGAGCGCTGGGCTCGAACAGGCGAACCCAGCGTCTCCAGTATTCGTGGTGAGCGTCTTGCCCACTGCACCACGTAGCCGCCCAATAATAATAATATATGGATGAGTCTTACTGAACGACTGGATAATTGACATACAGAGCGACTTGACACACTAACACACAGACCAACCAATCGACCGATCAACAGACAGACAGACAGACAGACAGGCAGACAGACAGACAGACAGACAGACAGACAGACAGACAGACAGACAGACAGACAGACAGGCAGACAGACAGACAGACAGACGAGCCAAACAGACAGACAAGACAGACAGACATACAGACAGACAGACGAGACAAACAGAACAGACAGACAGACAGACAGACAGACAGACAGACAGACAGACAGACAGACAGACGAGACAAACAGACAGACAGGCAGACAGACAGACAGACAGACAGACAGACAGACAGACAGACAGACAGACAGACAGGCAGACAGAACAGACAGACAGACAGACAGGCAGACCGTCTCACCATGGTCGTTGTATCTAGCCAGGTCTTTGGGGTCTATGTAGAGGTCGTGGTCTGTGTCCAGCTCCCAGAACTTGCAGTAGATGACGTAGAAGTGTTCGTAGGAGAAGTAGTCTGTGATCTGGTTGATGTCGTCCTCCTCCTCCAGCAGAGCCAGCGTCTGGAGGAAGTTGCTCCTGCGCAGCTCCGTCATGGTGATCCGGCCCGTCCACGAGCGGTTCACCACGTAGAAGATCCGCTGGATCACCTGGATCAACATGGACCAATGGCTTAGAGTCGATAGGCCGTTAACAGTCTAGGGATCAGCGAGTGTTGTAATATTTAAAGGAACACGGCAACATCTTGGGAAATTAGCTTACCGTCCGTCTTCTCCAGAGAGAGACGAGATAGATAGATAGCCTAGCTTAGCACAGTGAATGGAAGCGGACATGACCGGTTAGCCTTCGGGGGAGAGGTGTTAGTTGGACAATGGCTAGGCTAACCGGTCATGTCCGCTTCCATTCATTGTGCTAAGCTAGGCTAACGTGCAGTCAGATAGCTTTCTACTGAACGCACAGAGAGGAAACTGGTATCTATCTTCTTGTCTCTCTCTGGAGAAGACGATAGACAAAGACGGTAAGCTAATGTTGGCGGCGTGTTCCTTTAAATTTAAATATATAAAAAATACAACGTTTCGGGGTCAGGAGGTAGAGCGGTGGTCTGGTAATCGGGAAGGTTCCCAGGTGAATGTGAGGAACACATTTGGATAAAGGCTGTTATATAAATGCACCATCGACCATTTAATATGCTAGTCTTCAGTGGAGGAGTTACAAATGCAATCATTATAAAGGTCACTTTTTTTTATACACTTGCTGAACTGATGCTGTAGCCCCCCCCCCCCCCCCTCCCACCCCCTCTGCGAGGAGCTAGCCAAGACGAGGAGAGCACGTTCAGTCACAGACTCATAACGTCCAAAGCAAATTCCTTGTATGTGAAAACTACTTGGCATTAAAGACCTTTCTGATTCTGATTCCGATACCCCCCTGCGAGGAGCTAGCCAAGATGAGGAGAGCACGTTCAGTCACAGACCCATACCCCTCTGCGAGGAGCTAGCCAAGATGAGGAGAGCACGTTCAGTCACAGACTCATACCCCTCTGCGAGACCCCCCCCCCCCCCAACACTCCACTAACCACCTCGGCCGGTCCTTCGTGCCAGTAGCCATCAGGCTCCACAATCGGGCACATGAACGTCTGCCAGCAGCTGGAGAACTAACGGCTGCAGAACTTGAGAACTATGAGGAATGTCTGACCCCTAAGGGCTTGTGTCCATAGCGTTTTATGAGTTGTCAGCTCCTTTCTGTCATTCATTTCTATGCTACAGACGCAACAGGCGCGCTCCTTTTCCCAGCGCCGCGCCTCGCGTTTTAGCGCTCTCGGCGGCAGCGTTTTTGGGCGGAGCGCTCCCAGCGCCTAAAGTTGAAACTAGTTCAACTTTTGGAGAGGAGCACGCTCATCAAGGTAACTTTTTTCGACCGACCAATCAACATCGAGCAAGTGGGGGAGCCGCGGCAGTCGCGAGACTCAGGAAAACGCTCTGAGCTTTTTTTTTTGCTTTTTCAAAGCGGTCCGCCTTGAAAAAAACGTCCGCTATGGACACAAGCCCTAAGTGTGTCTGACTCTGCACGGACTGTAACGTATATTATGCAGATTTAATTGTATTGCCTATTATGTCTTTCTTCTATCACCCTGCCCATACCTCCTCTCCCCCACTCCCCCACGCTGATATGACCCCGAACTTCCCCAAGGAGATAAAAAAAAAAGGAATATCGTTTATTATATTATATTATCTTATCCTACTCTTGCCCCGCCCCCCCGACCCAGCCTGTTCAGAAGACGCAATGCACTCTGAGTGAAGGCGAAGCACTCGGGATTTGCACCGTTAAACGAATTGTGCACAATTGTCACTTTAGATAAAAAAAGAGTAGCTGCAAGGTGGGGGTGGGGTTTCCAATAATGGTCACCAGGTTAGAATGGAGAGCTGAAAATCAGACGGTACACGGTATCAATCAATCAATCAATCAATCAATCAGATTTATTTATATAGCACAATTTAACATGACACATGTCAACCAAAGTGCTGTACAGAGGGTAGATACATAGATACATATAGACCAGCGGTTCCCAAACTTTTTTGGCCGTGCACCCCCTGTCACCTCCCGACCTAGCTCGCGCACCACCCAATGGGTTTCTGTTAGAAAAAATTGTTGCTAGTCTCCGTGCACAGATTTAATTTTTTATTTTATCTCTTCCCACGGCGACTATGGATAGGGAATTTCTTTATTTAATTAAAATGTTCACGACAATACTCTGCCAGCATGTTTAATATCTATAATACTAAAGGTTTGACTAAGATTTGTATGACATTTTATTGTAAAATCTTTTTTTTTATTTTTATTTTTTTTTACCACCATTAGCCTTTTCATGTCACGCACCACCTAGAGGGCGCTTGCGCGCACCACAGTTTGGGAACCACTGATATAGACAACAATCACAACTGTGTTTTATGAGCGGGCACGCGGTGGACACACCCTGATCTTTCAGAACCTCTTCCTCTCTCAGCCTGGGTCCCAGGCCTGCATCACACGAGTCCTCTGGTCACACATTGGCCTCAGAAACCATGGCACGTGTCGTGCAGTGACATCCAGGCCTCCTCTGTTTGGCGGACACACAACCACCTGAGCGACTGGATTAGCACCCATTTCTCACTATGTGGTCTCCGAGGCAACGCGCCTGTGCCACTAGTGCCACCCAGAACACCGGGAAGTGTCTAAATATGGGCGTGCGTGCGGACGGGCCAGGACCTCCACGGCCGCAGCGGGCTGTAGGGCCGGTGGCATTAGTGTTTTCCGTGATGTCATCAAAAGGTTAACACGCCAGCCAGCCCCCCCCCTGCTCTCTCTCTCTCTCTCTCTCTCTCTCTCTCTCTCTCTCTCTCTCTCTCTCTCAGCTGCCTCAGAGACACATATTTACAGACTCACACAGAAACCCTCGCCTGCTCATGTTACTGAGTGTTGATTATTAATCCATATCTCTCCCTCCCTCCCTGAGGTCTCTTACTGGTTCTCCTGATTAATCCATATCTCTCCCTCCCTCCCTGAGGTCTCTTACTGGTTCTCCTGATTAATCCATATCTCACCAGTAGGTCACTGACGTCTCTTACTGGTTCTCCTGATTAATCCATATCTCACCAGTAGGTCCCTGAGGTCTCTTACTGGTTCTCCTGATTAATCCATATCTCTCCAGTAGGTCCCTGAGGTCTCTTACTGGTTCTCCTGATTAATCCATATCTCACCAGTAGGTCACTGAGGTCTCTTACTGGTTCTCCTGATTAATCCATATCTCTCCAGTAGGTCCCTGAGGTCTCTTACTGGTTCTCCTGATTAATCCATATCTCACCAAATACATCAACCGTACTGACCTTAACCATGATGAAATTGAAACTGTTTGGATTGAAATCTTATTAGACAGGGCGAAACCGGTACTAGTAGGCACAATCTATAGACCACCAGAACAGAGTGGGTTTTATGACACACTTGATGGGTGTTTAGCTGGGGTGGAGGGGGTAGAAAAAATTCTTATTGGGGACTGGAACACGGATATGCTGCGTAAATCAGCACCCGTCTTCAAGGCCTTCAGTAGATTTTCTGACCTGCACGGTTTCAGCCAGCTAATCACACAACCCACAAGGGTATGCGATTCGACACAAACCACCATTGACCTCATTTTGACCTCTGACAAGTCCATGATCTCCAGTAAAGGGGTGATAGCATGCGGGTTAAGTGATCATTATATGATTTTCTGTACCCGCAAAAAGCTAAAACAGAAGGCCGGCTGTCACAAAACAGTCACATCTAGAGACCTCAAAACTTACTCTAGAGAGGCCTTTAACCTAGAACTGGGGAGCTTGGACTGGTCAGATGAGCTCAGTGGTACACAGGTTGAAGAAACATGGCTTGGATTCAAAACCAAATTCACAGCAATACTCAACAACATGGCACCGATAAGAACCACCAGGGTTAAAAATCGCGCTGAGGCATGGATGCACACTGAAATACTGGCCGCTATGAAAACCAGAGACAAAAAATGCTCTGAACTTCATAAAAGTCAGACAAAGCTTTCCAAAAGCTCAAACAGTGAACTCCAAGCCCACGTGGTTGAACTAAAAATCCAAAGAAACAGACTAAGAAATGACGTAAACACCATGATCAGAACCGCAAAAAGAAATTTCATCAACGACAAAACTGAGGAAAACAAAAACAAACCCCGCGAACTTTGGAAATTACTCAATAATCAACTAGGCTGCAGTAAAAAACTTAAAACCAGATTCTCAAACATAAACATAAAGACGGACAACACGCTCATCACAGACAAGCTGGATGTAGCCAATTACTTAAACATATTCTTCACAAACATAGCCACAACACTGGTAAACAAACTACCCTCCCACTCAGGGCATTATGGGGTAGAACACATAGTAGCATACTACAAAAACCTAGGGGTCCACAAAGACGACTTCAAACTTGAAATGGTAACAACCGATGAGGTACTCAAAAAATTGAGCGCCCTCCAACCTAACAAGGCCACTGGCCATGACAACATCCCCTCCAAATTCCTCAGAGACGCAGCAGCCGCCATCACCCCAGTCATCACACACATAATAAACCTCTCTATAAAACAGGGGCACGTCCCCAAGGACTTCAAAATTGCGAGAGTGACCCCTCTACACAAAAAGGGCAGCAAATTAGACCCAGGCAACTACCGCCCTGTTTCTATTCTTACCTCCATCTCGAAAGTCATGGAGAAAATAGTCTACGAACAGGTCGAAAAGTACCTGGCGGAAAAAAACCTAATCTACGAATTCCAATCTGGCTTCAGAACGTCCCACTCCACTGACACATGCCTCCTCTATTTGAACGACCACATCAAACAAGAGGTGGACGCTGGCAAATACTGCGGCATGGTCATGCTGGACCTACAAAAGGCCTTCGACACTGTCAATCACTCCATTCTAATGGACAAGCTAAAAGCAATTGGTTTTGATAGCCTATCAGTGAGCTGGATGCAATCCTACCTGGAGGGGAGAGAACAGATGGTAGAGGTAAACGGTACTCTATCCCCCCCCCTCACAGTGAGCTGTGGTGTTCCACAAGGAAGCATACTAGGACCGCTACTCTTCCTAATTTATGCAAATGACATGTCGTCAGCCTGTGACTGCAACTTGTTCCTGTTTGCGGACGACTCAGCCCTGCTGGTCTCTGACAAGAACAAATTGCAGGTTGAAAAAACCCTCAGCACGGAACTAGGCAAAATCTGCATATGGCTCGCTGATAACAAACTATCATTACACATGGGCAAAACAGAGTCCATTCTCTTCGGTTCAAATAACAAACTCAGCAAGACCGACGGCTTCTCAGTTACAGTGGGTGACAATATTGTCACAAGGAAAGACGAAATTACCTACCTGGGTTCCATCCTAGAGGCAAATCTTTCCTGTGACAAAATGGCATCCAATGTAATAAAAAAAGTCAACCAACGAACTAGATTCTTGTACCGGATCTCCTCTCTGGTAAACAAGAATACCCTGAGGACTCTGGCAGGAGCACTCATTCAAGGGTACTATGACTATGCGTGCACCTCATGGTACCAAAGCACCTCAAAGGCGCTTAAAACAAAATTACAAACATCACAAAACAAACTGGTCAGACTACTACTTGACCTGAACCCCAGAACCCACCTCACCCCTGCCCACTTTGCCAACCTAGGATGGCTTAGAGTAGACGACAGAGTACAGCAACTTGCAATACACTATACGACCGGGGTGCCCATGTACATGTCAAAATACTTCCCAAAGGTCAGTGAATACCACAACCACTACACCAGAGGAAGCTCAACAAATCATGTTAAACCCAGATTCGGCTCAAACAAGGGACTAAACACGTTTCGCAATTATGCCACAACAATGTGGAACGCCCTACCCAAAGCTGTAAAGGAATGTGAATCCCTGCCCACATTCAAAACCGCCCTTAAAGAGCACCTACGGGAGGCTGCAATTCGAAACTGGCCACCGTAAATGCCCAAAACCCCCACCACCTCCTAATAGACAGTCTCCTCCCCACCGCATGTATATATTCCCTCCCCGCCGTATGTATATTCCCCTCCCACCCACCCACCCCCTCCTAATGTACAGTCCCCTCCCCATCATATGTATATACTCTGTCAGGATCTAGGGGTAACAGTACTGTATATTTGAATACCGCCTATGTCACAAATGTATCAGTACTAAATACCTATATGTCCCTATGCCATAAATGTCATGTATGTTATGTATGTCATAAATGTCTATATGAATTGAAAATGGGGGACCCTGATGGAAACAAGACAAACGTCTTTCTCAGGTCTGCATCCCCTTAACAATTGTATGTATTGAGCCGTACTGTATTGTACCCATTCTGCAATCTGTTAAATAAAGTTTTCATTCATTCATTCACACCAGTAGGTCCCTGAGGTCTCTTACTGGTTCTCCTGATTAATCCATATCTCACCAGTAGGTTATTTTTTTTTATAAAATATATATATTATATAATTAGACTTGTACTTGTATTATCTGCGAGACATCGCCACCACGCAACAAGCTCCACTGTCTGTGTGTACTCTAGTAGCCTCCAGCTACGGCCAGGATTCTCCGGAGCTGCAGCTGGACCTATACTCGAGTAGCCTCGAGCTACGGCCAGGATTCTCCTGCGCTGCAGCTGGACCCTATTGGTATAACGTTACTGTGGTCATATCACATTCAACATTCCCTCAGCTAGAATACGCATCGAATCAGTGTTATAAGACATTGATATCAGGAACTATCTGTAGCTACTGCTAGCCGGATATATAACGTTAATACAAGCCTCAGTGAATTATTTAGTTCCATGGGACATTTCGTTTTGAACAGTGAACTAACTTGCGCTAACGTGAGCTAGCTGAGGTATCATACACGTCTCTACTAGACTTGCTGGAGCGTTTGTTGATGTCAGGAGCTATCGGTAGCTGGCCGGCTAGATACCGTTCGGTTAGACAATGCCTCATCATGTATTAAACTAAAAGTGAATAGTTGACTGGGTCATTTTGTAACGGTAGCTAAGCTAACGTTAGCTCAGGGAGACGCCGTCCTCCCGTGTCCCGTCCCACTAGACTAGACCCGTGTTTACATGCGTGCGGGAGGGGCTGGAGGGATGAGCAGACGCCGCACCACCCGGTGTCTGAGACAGAACTCAGCGAGTGAGATCGGTTTTGACGATCGGCGAAAATAAAGCATTATCACCGATCACCGATCGCATATTTATACTGATTATCGGCCGATAACGATCGGTGGCCGATCGATCGGGGCATCCCTAATTTTTTTAAATTTTTTTATTATTTCAGATAATGGTTGAAGAAGTGCGTCTTTAGTCGACGGCGAAAGATTGGACGGGATTCGGCTGTCCTAACTGGGGTGGGTAGTTCATTCCACCATTGTGTACTTACTAATGCTCTGTGGCCTTCACCAAACACCACGTACTGGAACTTTAAGGGGAATACCAGCTGATACCTGATATTGGTGTTAAGTATTATTAGTTGGCTACACCACTCAAAGTTACCCTCAGCTGCCAAGTGCAGTGTGTTCTCTTCTTAAGGGTGGGAGAATTCAGTAGCACAGTCTTGAAGGTCCAAGCTAAATATCTGTTGAAAATCCTACCCCGCCCCCCTACACTACTTGAGAAACACTGTTGCTGCTGATCAATCGAACTGTATTGCACATTGCATTTTACCCACTGATAAAAATGTGGACATTGCACAATCACACAACAAGTTTTCCAAGTTGGAACTGTACATAGCCTTTTGTTATTTTACATTTGTATAATATCTATCCTGTTATCTGCACTGCACACTTTTTAGAACTGTACATAGTCATCTTTATTTTAGTCATATCTTATCTTGTTCTATTCTTATTCTATGCTAATTTTTTTTAATTTATATTATTGGATGCTGCTATGGTTGAGGAACCACAACAAAGTGAATAAAAAATGTTTTTTTGCTGTAAAGTACTGAATGACGTGACAATAAAAGGAATCTGAGGTAACGGTTTAACAACACACTGACTCTACGTATTCAGTGTGGATAATGCAATGAAAACTGATTTTTCTTTTCTGCCCGAATTTGCTTGTTATTATTCAGAAAAACAACTCGATGCCCCGCCCACAGGATTATGGGATTGGTTGAAATGTTCGGAATGATGAGTAGGCGAGGCAGAGGAACATGGCGGACATATTTGAAAGTAGCAGCGGGAAGGAATCGGGGAGGAAATGAAAGAGAATCCCAACGGGGCAGAAAGCTGGTTTGGGAATAAAGTCTTTGCCGTTTTGTCAGACAAACATGAGGTGCCGAGTCGGATCAAGAAGAAACTGTAACGTTAACCTTGTTGACCTGAAAACAAGTGGGCTGATAATCGTTGACTGTGTGAACTCTCAGTCCCTGCTCAGAGAGAGAGAGAGAGAGAGAGAGAGAGAGAGAGAGAGAGAGAGAGAGAGAGAGAGAGAGAGAGAGAGAGAGAGAGAGAGAGAGAGAGAGAGAAGAGAGAGAGAGAGAGCGCGCGTCTGGGGAACGTTGAACGTGTGACACCATTGAACACCAACAGTGTTCAACTGAGCCCTGTGGTCTACTGCTGTGATCGTCAAAAGCAAGCAAATTTACTATTTCTGACTGTAAATATTGTGGTCTATTGGGTAATGTAGCGATTTTGTTGGGTGTATGATTAAATTGTGGTGAATTTAGGCAAAATATAGTAAATAAAGAAAACATCTTGTATTCTGACCAATATGGTATATGCCAATATTAAATTAATTTGATGCTTTGAAGGCACAACAATTGCATTTCCAATGAATATTAGGTTTGAAAATACAACATTTGTCCGATTTAATGTGACTTCCGGTATAAACCACGCCTGGTCTTCTATTGGAATATAGATACAGATACAGATCATTCTGTCGGTTGAACCGATACGGATAATGATGACGTCTTGCTACACCGCTACTCTCTACCCTCAGTATCTATGACTGTAAAGCACAACTCATCACTGATACTCCAACATACAGGCCTATATTATTGTCTTCATGGCACAGGGCAGAGGAGATGCACCTTCCAGACGTAAAGACAACATTTCACAGCATGCCCTCAAGTCTATTGCTTAATCCTCCAAACCCCCACCCTAGAGTTTTCATCATACGAATAGAATAGAATAGAAATACTTTTAGACAGAACAAAGTCACGAATAAGAATAACAAAACAAATTGCCTAAGAATAAGAATAGAATAAAAAATATACAATCATTAATTGATTCATTCATCACAACTGTCTTCCAAACGGGAAACTCCTCTGTGCAACTTACCGTTGTGATGTAGCGGGAATGGAATTCAGGAGCGTCCTTCAGAAAGGTCAGTCCTGGGTGGGTGTCCACGATGTCCTGACCACACGGGCACACGGAAGGTCAGACACATAGATACAGCAAAGAACACTCACAGTATATGATGGTGTAGTGGTTGAGGCCTCTAGAACCACATGTGGGGATCAGAGATGGTGTAGTGGTTGAGGCCTCTAGAACCACATGTGGGGATCAGAGATGGTGTCGTGGTTGAGACCATGTCTCTAGAACCACATTGAGGATCAGAGATGGTGTAGTGGTTGAGACCATGTCTCTAGAACCACATTGAGGATCAGAGATGGTGTAGTGGTTGAGACCATGTCTCTAGAACCACATGTGAGGATCAGAGATGTGTGTCGTGGTTGAGACCATGTCTCTAGAACCACATGTGAGGATCAGAGATGGTGTCGTGGTGAGACCATGTCTCTAGAACCACATGTGAGGATCAGAGATGGTGTAGTGGTTGAGACCATGTCTCTAGAACCACATGTGAGGATCAGAGATGGTGTAGTGGTTGAGACCATGTCTCTAGAACCACATGTGAGGATCAGAGATGGTGTAGTGGTTGAGACCATGTCTCTAGAACCACATGTGAGGATCAGAGATGGTGTAGTGGTTGAGACCATGTCTCTAGAACCACATGTGAGGATCAGAGATGGTGTAGTGGTTGAGACCATGTCTCTAGAACCACATTGAGGATCAGAGATGGTGTAGTGGTTGAGACCATGTCTCTAGAACCACATTGAGGATCAGAGATGGTGTAGTGGTTGAGACCATGTCTCTAGAACCACATTGAGGATCAGAGATGGTGTAGTGGTTGAGACCATGTCTCTAGAACCACATTTGAGGATCAGAGATGATGTAGTGGTTGAGACCATGTCTCTAGAACCACATTTGAGGATCAGAGATGGTGTAGTGGTTGAGACCATGTCTCTAGAACCACATCTGAGGATCAGAGATGGTGTAGTGGTTGAGACCATGTCTCTAGAACCACATTGAGGATCAGAGATGGTGTAGTGGTTGAGACCATGTCTCTAGAACCACATTGAGGATCAGAGATGGTGTAGTGGTTGAGACCATGCCTCTAGAACCACATTGAGGATCAGAGATGGTGTAGTGGTTGAGACCATGTCTCTAGAACCACATTGAGGATCAGAGATGGTGTAGTGGTTGAGACCATGTCTCTAGAACCACATTTGAGGTTCAGAGATGGTGTAGTGGTTGAGACCATGCCTCTAGAACCACATTGAGGATCAGAGATGGTGTAGTGGTTGAGACCATGTCTCTAGAACCACATTGAGGATCAGAGATGGTGTAGTGGTTGAGACCATGTCTCTAGAACCACATGTGAGGATCAGAGATGGTGTAGTGGTTGAGACCATGTCTCTAGAACCACATGTGAGGATCAGAGATGGTGTAGTGGTTGATGCCTCTAGACGAGAGAGCTTATCAGAGATGTGCTTATTATTTCGCAGGAAATAACTCACTCAGCATGGAAAAAAGCTTAAAAAAGTACGTATCGACTAATAAGGTCTTGACAAAGACCAAAACAAGCAGTTAACCAAGTAATGGACTGAGAGAAGGCAGCCCTGGTGTGATTAGTACGAACCAAACCTGTGCCACATACTGACCGATTGATTGATGATATTGATCTTTATAGTTATGATCCGTTTACCTGCAACAGAGGAATGAAGTCTTCTTGCTCCAAATATTTACAGCTGGGCTTCGCTAGCAGGGAAATAAACTTAGAGGAATCGTCATAGCAACGGTGCAACAACCTGAGGAGAGGAGAGAAGAGAACAGAGGATGGGGAGAAGAGATGAGGGGAAGAGAGGAGAGAAGAGAACAGAGGATGGGGAGAAGAGATGAGGGGAAGAGAGGAGAGAAGAGAACAGAGGATGGGGAGAAGAGATGAGGGGAAGAGAGGAGAGAAGAGAACAGAGGATGGGGAGAAGAGATGAGGGAAGAGAGGAGAGGAGAGAACAGAGGATGGGGAGAAGAGATGAGGAGAAGAGAGGAGAGGAGAGAACAGAGGATGGGGAGAAGAGATGAGGGGAAGAGAGGAGAGGAGAGAACAGAGGATGGGGAGAAGAGAAGAGTGGATGGGGAGAAGAGATGAGGGGAAGAGAGGAGAGAAGAGAACAGAGGATGGGGAGAAGAGATTAGGAAAGAGAGGAGAGGAGAGAAGAGAACAGAGGATGGGGAGAAGAGATGAGGGGAAGAGAGGAGAGGAGAGAACAGAGGATGGGGAGAAGAGAAGAGTGGATGGGGAGAAGAGATGAGGGGAAGAGAGGAGAGAAGAGAACAGAGGATGGGGAGAAGAGATTAGGGAAAGAGAGGAGAGGAGAGAAGAGAACAGAGGATGGGGAGAAGAGATGAGGGGAAGAGAGGAGAGAACAGAGGATGGGGAGAAGAGAAGAGTGGATGGGGAGAAGAGATGGGGGGAAGAGAGGAGAGGAGAGAACAGAGGATGGGGAGAAGAGAAGAGTGGATGGGAAGAAGAGATGAGGGGAAGAGAGGAGAGGAGAGAACAGAGGATGGGGAGAAGAGAAGATGAAGAGAGGAGAGGAGAGAACAGAGGATGGGGAGAAGAGAAGAGTGGATGGGGAGAAGAGATGAGGGGAAGAGAGGAGAGGAGAGGAGAGAACAGAGGATGGGGAGAAGAGATGAGGAGAAGAGAGGAGAGGAGAGAACAGAGGATGGGGAGAAGAGATGAGGGGAAGAGAGGAGAGAACAGAGGATGGGGAGAAGAGAAGAGTGGATGGGGAGAAGAGATGAGGGGAAGAGAGGAGAAGAGAGAACAGAGGATGGGGAGAAGAGATGAGGGGAAGAGAGGAGAGGAGAGAAGAGAACAGAGGATGGGGAGAAGAGATGAGGGGAAGAGAGGAGAGGAGAAGAGAGGTGGAGAAGAGAAGAGTGGATGGGGAGAAGAGATGAGGGGATGAGAGGAGAGGAGAGGAGGAGAGAGGAGAGGAGAGGAGAGGAGAGAGGAGAGGAGGAGAGGAGAGAGGAGAGGAGGAGAGAAGAGAGGTGGGGAAGAGAAGAGAGGATGAGGTGATGAGGCAGAGAGAAAGTTAACAACACTAACACGATGCTGGTTGATAACGAGATGAAGGTCAAAGCGAAGGTGAAGGGTCTTACTTCCTCCACGTCGCGATGAAGGAGTGAACCGAGACAAAGCCCGTCCTCTCCCCTCCGGCTCCGTTGAACATGGGAGCCTTCCAGTACAGGGGACACCCGCACGCCTGTGGACAGACACCCAGACACAGTGTTGTTGTTGTTACCTAACAGACATAACTCGTCCTGCAGAACAGCAGAGGCACCATGTCCCTAAAGTCTTTCAGCGCAGGAACCTTATTAATCCCATGTCCTCCTGAGACGGCAGCCTGTTGCAGGACTCGTGACTCGACTTGGACTCGAGCATTGACTGCATTCGGACTCGGAAGGTGCAGACGAGGACTTGGACTTGTTAATTGATAAATACAGTTATTTATTTTAAATTATTAAAAAAAAAAAAAAAAATTCTAATCATTTGGCATAAGATAGTGATGGCTAGTGTGTCATTGTTATTGGCTATTGTGTCACAAAGTAAATAAACTGCCTTTGAAATGGTGACCGCTGTGTAATTTATGTTTAATGTAGACCTTTCTTTATTTGTATGTCAGCTCTTTGACTGCCAGAGTGGAGTGGACTCAACCTTGATGACTTGGACTTGGACTCAGACTAGGGTAACGGGGACTTGGACTCAGACTAGGGTAACGGGGACTCGACTCGGACTCGACCGGGGCTCTTTCTTTAGTGACTCGACTACAACACTGGCCTCCTGTTGCAACAGCTGTGTCTGTGTGACTTCAAACTTGGCTTAGTTGAAATGCAAAGTCCTACTAAGTTGTGATTGTGATCCCGCCGTCCTCCCGTTTCAATATTTTTATAATCTTTGGACCTGTATGACTATAAGACTTCAGGCTATGGAACTGTTATGTTTTCCAGCTCCTACCTCTCAGCTGGAACAAAAAAACAGGTATCTGGCAACAAGTCAACACAAAAGTAAGGAGCAAATATTTTATCTCAGATTGTTCAGATTGAAAACCTGTTTCTCTATTACATTAGCACTAGACGTGATTTTCCGTGTAAAAAAAAAACTTCAGAATGTTACCTTTCAAAGGAGATCAGACGCATGCATGTGCTATATACGTATAAAGTATAATAAATCGCAAATTACTTTGGGTATGCAATCCACCGGCTTTTTATGCTGAATGTGCCCGCCTGTTAAGGGGTTCGAACGTTAGCTGTAACTGGGGCGCCCTTAAACACTTTTTTTTTTTTTTTTTTTTTTTTTGTCTTTTTCCCCCTCCATTTTCCTCCGATTTTCTCCCATCCCAATGTTAGTCGTATGCCAATTCCCAGTCCCTTCCTGGTCGCTGCGCTTTACCCCCCACAGTCAGATCATCTGGGAGAGTGGAGGCTACCACGTGCTTCCTCCGACACACGTCCAGCCAATCACCGCTTCTTTTCACCTGGCAGCGCGGACTCTCATTGAGAGGGCGTAGCGTGTGGGAGGACCACACTATCCCCCTCACGTCCAATCCGCGCTTAGCAGGCGCCCCGACCGAACTGTAGGAGTCGCTGTTTACAACGACCCGGACCCACCCCGCCAGCTTCTCCCACCCTCTAATACTGCCAATTGTATCAGTGCAGACGGCCAGCCAAGCTGGTGACAACCCCGGAGCTGTGAGCTGGATTCGAACAGGCGAATAATTTATCCAGCTCAGCTCCGGGGCTGGTGACGAACGCAATCTCCGCTCGGCCACCTAACCGCCCCCCCTTAAACACCTTTTAACACTACACCACATTTAGCATTTTAGTAGTTAGTTGCATTTTATATATTGTATATTTTGTATAGTGTTTGGTCTTTATTCTTTTTACTTGTTTTTTTTTACAATCTCAGGAGGCTCATACAGAACCAAGCATACGACTGGCCAGCAGTATAACTAGGAGCGTAGGATATGTACAGATATAGATACAGTGAAGGACGTGTAGGTTCCGTGTGCTTCTCTTGTCACGCAGGGTACCCGACAGAAAGGCTTTTATTGTGACCGTTTATATGTCCTTGTCATGCTTACTGTTACTGTGTGTTGCGTTAAAAAAAAAAAAAAACGCTGACCTTGGCGATCTTGCCCATCTCATAAATGTCGGCCTTCTCCTCCTCGAACTCCGTGAAGGCTGTCTCGATGATGGTGATCGCTGCATCATGCTTGGGGGCCGGCACCAGCACGGGCAGCCCACGAGGGTAGTAAAACCTGGGAATGTTGATGTGGGTGGGGGGCGGGGGGGGAGGGGTGACTACGACCGGGGCAGGGGGAGGGGGGCTGGGCGAGCGGGGTACAGGGGTGGCGGGGGCCGGGGAAGGGGCCGGGGGAGGTGTGCCCGGCTTCTTCTCTAGTTTGGCCTGAACCTGGAGAGAGAGAGAGAGAGAGAGAGAGACAACTGAGTGCTATGAGCAACTAAACAGAGACATTGAGAGAGAGAGGGAGAGAGAGAGAGAGAGAGAAAGAGAGAGCGAGAGAGAGAGAGAGAGAGAGACAACTGAGTGCTATGAGCAACTAAACAGAGACATTGAGAGAGAGAGAGAGAGAGAGACAACTGAGTGCTATGAGCAACTAAACAGAGACATTGAGAGAGAGAGGGAGAGAGAGAGAGAGAGAGAGAGAGAGAGAGAGAGAGAGGGAACTGAGGCCCTGTCCACACGAGCGCTGGATTTAATGTAACCGAAGTTTGAAAAAAATAAAACCCCGTCCACACAGGTGAACACAGGTGAACAACCGCATATAATTGCGTACCCACGGCAGGTTGGAAAAACCAGCAACCGATACATGTAGTACAATGCCAAAACAGTAGGCGGCGATGTTGTTCAGACATGAAGGCCATTTCAACCAATCAGAAAAGGTTGAACGCTCACTACACTTCCTGTTTAGCCGCCATCTTTAAATGTAATTTTGCCAACAGAGGATATATTTTTCAGCAAAGAAAGAAACTGCAATAAAAGTGCAATAAATAAACGGATACATTCACTGTGTGTTCTGCCTCTCATTTGTTGATGAAACAAAACCAACTGAGCAACACAATTTACCACCAAGAGCGGATAGTTTAGTCTCACAAAAGACCGCCGGTGTTGTTAGCTACATGCTAATATACATATATATATATATAATATATATACATGCTATAGTATATAGCTTAAATGCTAACGTAATGTGGTAACGTTACCGCTATGAATGGATGCAAACGTTATTTAACACATTGCAGAATGGGTACAATACAATACGGCTCAATACAAACAATTGTTAAGGGGACGCAGTCTGGACTGGGTTCCTTATAACAATAACTTGACAACACATGAGTTTAGTTTAGCCGCAGCTACATGTTTACTCTGAGCATCAGGTCAGGAATGCGACAACAGACATCAGTCGATCACAACACTCTTCAACACAGACGATACGTTTCGAACAAAAGTTTGTTACAATCATTTTCATATAACGCTACTTGGGACAGCTCTGCTGTAAACACTGGTGTAGCTGGCTCTGCTCTAATCACTCTAACCCCGTGCTTGGTTACTAACTTGCTATTGTTTGCGACAGTCTGCCGTGAACATGGGAAATAATTGCGACAGCTCTGCTGTAAACACTGGGAATAACCTCGGTTGCTATGCCCACACGCAACTGCAAAACCGCAAAACTTCACCCTGGGCTCCGGTTTTCAAGACCGCGTTGCAGTGTAGCAAATCCCCGGTTGTGTGTGGCCGAACAGTGCAACTGCACACATACAATCATGGTTATATTAAATCCAGTGCTCGTGTGGACAGGGCCTCAGTGCTATGTGCAACCAAACAGAGACATCAAGGAGAGAGAGAGAGAGAGAGAGAGAGAGAAAGAAAGAGAGACAACTGAGTGCTATGAGCAACCAAACAGAGACATCAAGAGAGAGAGAACTGAGTGCTATGTGCAACCAAACAGAGACATCAAGGAGAGAGAGAGAGAGAGAGAGAGAGAGAGAGATAGAGAGAGAGAACTGAGTGCTATGAGCAACTAAACAGAGACATCAAGAGAGAGAGAGAGAGAGAGAGAGAGAGAGAGAGAGAGAGAGAGAGAGAGAGAGAGAGAGAACTGGCAGTAAACCCCAAAAATACCAAAATAATGATATTCCAAAAAAGATCCAGATCTCAGGCTGCGGTTACACCTTTCGTATCATTTCGTATTGTTTTCTTATACGTATCGCCGCGTAGTCATGCGCCTCGAGTCACACTTTCGTTTTTTTTTCGTTTTTGTCAGCCGAGCACACTGATGTAGTACACTGCCAAAGCAGTAGGTGGCAGTAGGTGGCAAACATGAAGGCAATTTCAACCAATCAGAACGAATGTGCCAATACACTTCCTGGTGGAAGCTCCAGCAAAGAAAATGTCAATAAGGCGGCCACCATCTTTTGCCTAGTTACCCAATGCAGCAATTATTTCTCAGCAAAGCCTAATAAAAGTGCAATAAACAAAACGGATACATTCACTGTGTGTTCTGCCTGTCATTTGTTGATGAAACAAAACTAACATCAACACAAGTGACCACCAAGAGCGGATAGTTTAGTCTAAAAAACGATCGGTAGCATTGTTAGCTGAATGCTAACGTCAATGGAGTATGCCATTATAACAATATAGCATTGTGGCTAGAAGCTAACGTTAGCTCACGCTACTTAGCTAGCACCAAAACTGATGATATCGCAAGCTATCAGTAGTTAGATAACATTAGAGACAACGCTGTGTGTATTAAACAAAGGTGAATAGATGACTGGGCCATTTTGTTTAATGCTTGTTAAGTTGAAAGAGGAACTCTGAGCTAACAGGGTCTGAATCCTGATAGCTCACGTTAGCCAGCTGCTCATGCAATCGGTAATGCTAGCAGAATGAATGGATGTAAACTTTATTTAACATATTGCATATGGGTACTGTTGGGGAAAATGTGTATATGAGGTGAACTAGTTTAATATGAGTCAACTAAGCAGTACTGAAAGACGGTCTGGCTGATGTTCTTAAAACAACTTGGAGATAGGCAGATGGACATTTCAGTACATCATATCGTGTGCTCTAATCTTGTGTACATCATATCTTGTTCTTTTCTCTCTTTCATACATACACATATACACACACACATTTAATCTTTTCTCTCTTTAATCTTTTCTCTCTTTTACACACATACATATACACACACACATTTAATCTTTTCTCTCTTTAATCTTTTCTCTCTTTTACACACATACATATACACACACACATCTAATCTTTTCTCTCTTTAATCTTTTCTCTCTTTCATACATACACATATACACACACACATCTCACTAATCTTGCATCTCTCTTCGATGTTAAATCTATGTTCTTCTTAATGTTTTTATCTCTCTTCGATGTTAAATCTACGTGTTTGATTGATTGATTGAAAAGTTTATTAACAGATTGCAGAATGGGTACAGTACAGTACAGCTCAATGTTGTGTCATCTTAATGTACGTCATGTCATATCTGATATGATATGACACGTCATCATATCTGTCATGTGGGGGCAGGACTGAGAGGGGATTTATGGGACAAGCAGAGGGATTGAGAGGTTAGAGTGTTTTTCTTCAACTGTGGTGACCGTCTGATGATCCATAGCTTCTGCTGTTAAAACTTTCTTTCATTAAACAAATTGCCTGTTGAAATTGGAAATATCGTCTCCTGCTGTGTTAAACAACCATCAGCCACAACAGTACAATACAATACGGCTCAATACAAACAATTGTTAAGGGAATGCAGACTGTTGTAGCTTGGACTGGGGTCCTTATAACAATAACTTGACAACACATGGTAGCTGAAGCTATTTGGGACACGGAGCTCTGTCCCAAACACACACACTGTTGTCACCGGAAGGGCACGCAGATGGTATCTACTGCGCATGGGCGTTTTCGCAACAACTGCTCCGTGCTGACTACACGCTGTTGTCGAAGCGTTTTTTTTGCGTATCTCCAAACGCAAACACAATTTTGCGTTTCAGCCGTATCCACAAAAAAACGCCAAAAAACGCATTTCTGTGTAGATAGGACATCAAACGTCGTCAAAAACGTATAAAAAAACGCCAGGAATACACTAGTCTAACCATAGCCTCAGGACGTCCTACCAAAGTTCTCAATTGGTACAAAACATGTAGAGTACTGCACACACTACACCTATTTAGGACTAAAGCTAAGTTCAACTGGACATTTTAAGGAAGCAGTCAATGAGCTGAGAGCAGTGGAGGCTGGTGACCAAATTTTTTGGTGAAGCACAAATTATTATATTATATATTAAATTATATTTTTAAAACATCCCCCACTGTGTGTCAGTGGTCAGTGGACACAGATGAAAACATAATATTAATATACACTATATATTAATATTAATACCAACACCAATCAATTAATTAATATTAATATTAATATCAATATACATACTAATATACTATCAATACTACTATTGACAGTGATGGGAATAACGGCGCTATAAGTAACGGCGTTACTTACTTACTTTCAGTAACGACTCTTCCAATCTCAATAACGCTGTTACCGTTACTGCAAATAAATCCGGCGCGTTACTATGAATGAACCCGTTTCTTTCATCAGACAGATATCTGCGCTGAGAGGCAATGTTCTTCCTTGTTTAGTGGGCAGTGCGCGAGTCAAGCGGATACATGCTGACGATTGGCTGAGGCTGAGTAAAATGTCATGGTAAGCCAATCAGAGGTAGAGGTGGGCGGGTCTAACGCATCCAGAGTCTGAGCCACAACACAAGCGATTCATTCTGCGTGAGACCGCGGGTCCGTGTAGTGTACGGTTTGAGCCCAAATAATCCAAAACGAATCCAACGGAACAACATAATAAGCGAGCAGTCACCGTGAGACCGCGGTTCACTCTTGTTGTGTTGCAGCGCAGGGCAGTAGTGGCTCAACCATAGATATATAGTTCTATATAATATCTATGGGCTCAACATAGTGCTGCACTTCCTGGTTTAATAGCACAGTCTGGTGCGCAGAGATATATATCTGTATGTCATGCATGTCTTAAATGTCATGATTAGATTAGTTTAGAATGATTCGATTCGATTCTTATATCTGTATGTTGTGTATGTCATGAATTGAAAATGTTCAATCAATCAGTATATATTTGTTATTTATTTTTGGTATAGTGCTTAACAAGCATAATTTAATGTTGCCCAGTTGTGGCCTGTTAATACATATCAAAAGTTCCAAAACATCTATTGTATTTGTATGATCCACTATATAAACATAGTAATTATAATATCTACATACATGGCATTTGATTGGAGGCTAGTCTCACTTTGTCCCACAGCAACATTAAAATAGTTTAGATTTGTGTATGTTGTTTATGTAAAAAAAAAATTAAAGTAACGCAATAGTTACTTTCTGAAGTAACTAGTTACTTTTATAATTTGTAACTGAGTAAGTAATTTAGTTACTTTTTGGAAGAAGTAACTAGTAACTGTAACTAGTTACTTTTTAAAAGTAACTTGCCCAACACTGACTATTGAATATACATAAACTATTCATTTCATTTACACTATACATTTCATCAAACCAGCATGTCATGTCTCCTTTAACTGTGGGTGAAAGCGGTCCGAGAACTACAATGCCTGGCAATGTTTACTTCTGCATCTCACGCAACACACACAAGCCACCGGTCGTTTCAGACACAAACCCACACACAACGGACAAGATAGCAGTTCTCATTCATAAGAGCACACCAAAGTTCCACCACATGAATCTCACAGTGACAAATCAGCAGAGCCACAGAGGCACTAGATCAGCCGTGCATCAGCAAAGTACGCTAGCCTAGCCACAAGCTAGCGGCAACATTCATTCATTCATTCACCACTAACACAGTGCACATGCAAATATTATCTGCAGGCTGAATTAGCAGCCAGCAGCCAACATGATACATTACATTGTGTTTATATGTGACATAGCCAAGTTAACAACGTTTCAATCCCTTAATCAAGTCTCTAAACAATTCGGCTGGCTAACGTTAGCCATCCGCAAAGTACGCTAGCCTAGCCACAAGCTAGCGGCAACATTCATTCATTTACACTAACACAGTGCACATGCAATTATTATCTGCAGGCTGCATTAGCAGCCAGCAGCCAATGTGATACATTACATTGTGTTTATATGTGACATAGCCAAGTTAACAACGTTTCAATCCCTTAATCAAGTCTCTAAACAATTCGGCTGGCTAACGTTAGCCATCCGCAAAGTACGCTAGCCTAGCCACAAGCTAGCGGCAACATTCATTAATTTACACTAACACAGTGCACATGCAAATATTATCTGCAGGCTGCATTAGCAGCCAGCAGCCAACGTGATACACTACATTGTGTTTATATGTGACATAGCCAAGTTAACAACGTTTCAATCCCTTAATCAAGTCTACTACAAGTATTGTTCTCTAAACAGTTAGCTAACGTTAGCATCAAGGCTAAGCAGGCTTTCGTTTTGCAAACACTACAACTTACTTTTTTCTGATCCAGGTGCATATGTGACTGGGCATGGGGGCGCGGGACTTGTTGAGGTAAGGTCCAATTTTTTTTTTTTACATATTGTGAAAGTACAGATTCATACCTTAAAATAAGCCATCACTTGAACATTTTGGTGGGATATTTTTCAAGCTACATCCTATGAATCATGGAGATATCAGTAAACGCATTCAGAGCTGAATGGTCTTCGAACTTGTGGAGAGGTTCACACCTGTGATTTAATCAACTACAACCCTACCCAGAATGCATTGTATTCCATGGCCCCCCTCTCTCTGGGGACATTAAAACCTTGCATCAGGCTCTTTTGTTATGGCAATGACTCTGTCTTGTGGCAAGTTGTTGTGGCAGTTGAAGTATTTGCCTTGTAAGTCTAAAAGCTAAATGACTAAATGTAAATGTATTATAAGGAAAGGTTAGCCTTCTGTAGTGTGGTAGTGAAAGGGTTAACCGTCTGTAGTGTGGTAGTGAAAGGTTTGTTGGAAGCCTCACATAAGCCATGTAATGTTGGGGGTCAAGGTATTGGCTGAAGGAAAGGCTACATCAATAAGCATTTAGATGTTTAGATTTAAAGGTTAACCTTCTGTAGTGTGGCAGTGAAAGGGTTAACCTTCTGTAGCTGTGAGAGAATTGTTGAATAGATACACAAATGTTCTAGAATGTTTGATTATGACATCATACTGTGACATCACAAATGTTTTCGGGCATTCATAACATTATTTTCTATGATGAATTGAAAATGGGGGATCCTGATGTAAACAAGATGAAAGTCTTTCTCTGGTCTGCATCCCCTTAACAATTGTGTGTATTGAGCTGTACTGTATTGTACCCATTCTGCAATCTGTTAATAAAGTTTTCAATCAATCAATCAATCAAGTTAACCTTCTGTAGTGTGGCAGTGAAAGGGTTAACCTTCTGTAGTGTGGTAGTGAAAGGTTAACCTTCTGTAGTGTGGCAGTGAAAGGGTTAACCTTCTGTAGTGTGGCAGTGAAAGGGTTAACCTTCTGTAGTGTGGTAGTGAAAGGTTAACCTTCTGTTAACTCACTAAACCTCACAAACACCAGCAAGGAAAGGCTGCATCAAAATAACTGTTTTGTTTCGTAGCTGCGTTTCTGCCACTCTTCACAAGCAAAGAGACTGTTTCCATTCCGTGAAAACCCGCCCTACTCTGCTCTGATTCGCAGACTGTGGGTGGGGGGGGGAGAAACGCTGAATGTGATTGGATCAGAGTAGCCAGACAGACAGGCAGAGCAGCCAGCCGGACAGTGGAGCACTGAGAGAGAGGAAACAGCGGAGGATTTAACGAGGCGCGTTAATACAATTTTGTTTATCTGGCTTATTGCTGCGGATTCAAGCCAAGTTGCAATAATACAGTACAGCTCAATACACACAATTGTTAAGGGGATGCAGACCCAGAAAGACGTTTGTCTTGTCATCAAATTAATTGCCAGCGCGCGTTCGTCTACAACAACAACCAACGCGTCCTATAATGATAATAAGTTGTTTGTTATTTTCTTTGAGTTTCCCTATTGAATGAATTTACTTCTTATACCATTAGGTTGCAATAAATTCACTCGAATTAAATTCGTTCGCTCATCAAATTCGTGACATTCTAAATGTGTTTTAATGTTGTTTCATTTAATGACAATACACCCGCGCGGACTCGCGTTTTATTTTAATCTTTTTTATATGGACAGGACACTGCGTTTGTTGCGTTGCTATAACTTATAACGTTAAGATAAAGTGTATAAACATTGTTCTTCTCCCTGCTAAGAAAGGAGAGTGTTTGGCTGTGTGTGTTTCAACACCTCTTAAGTACCTGTTAAGCTGACAGACCCACACCGTAAATGCCCTCACCTGTAGTTTTTCCACAGTATTGAGAGACAATACTGTCGAACTATATAACAATAATTACCTCATTTAAAAGTTGTATTTAAGTTTGCAAATAAGGGCAAATAAGAGAACACATTATTGACATTTCAAAGATGTAAAAAAAAAACAGATTTAGATTTTTTCGATTTTCTGAAGAGCAAGACAATTGTTCCTTTTCTGGCACTTGTTTCTCACCGGATCAAATCGGGTTTGGTCACGTCGAGTCACATATGTCCACTTCTTCATGTTGCTCAGTTGCTGGTTTATACTTCGGTCCTAATGTTGACGCAAAGTTTAATTTAGCCTACTGTGTGTACTGTAAACTACTAGCTTGCTAAGCCTTGCCTTCACAGTCCAAGATGGCACGTTCACGTCAACTACAACTACACTAGTCTTCAACTGAGATAAAAAAAAAAAAGATATATCATCCAAGTAAACGATGCAGTGCACAACAATAAGTGAACAAGTGAATAAAGATCTTAAAATATGAATGATTATATTAGGCAAATTAATGTTCTTCGGGCAAATTGCACACATGAGATGATGGAACACAACTTTGACTAGAACACTGAAGCCAGTCCAGCTGCAGTTCCGCAGGTATTTTTGCCAGGCAGACTCTGATTGGATTTCGAAGGCTGCCAATCATTCATCCTCCGTGTATTATTGGATTGTCAAGGCTGTCAATCATTCAAGCCTCCATTCAATGGCAATAGTTTAACTGCACAGACCGTGCTTAGATGAAGTTAATAGCCTATTTTGATTGGCTATTATTTATTATTTATTTAACATTGGGTCAACCTGTGAAGTTATTCTGCACGAATATTACTGCAGTCATTACTGCAGTGCAGGCTTGCTCAGAGCTGTCAATTTTGGCCATTTTTGAAGAAAAAAATAATCACTGGCATTTTCTTTTTACAGAGGAAAACGTTTCTAATAAAAAAAAAAATAATAATTAAAAAAAAAATATATATGTAAATTAATAATAATTATGAATTATGAGTGAATTTGTGTTTCACGTGTTGTCATAGAGAAACCTCCACTGGCTGAGAGGGAAAGCACGCCGGGCTTTCTATGCCATAAAAAGAAATATACAAACAGAAATACCAATTCAAATTTGGTTAAAATTTATTGAATGTGTTATTGAACCAATTGCACTCTATGGCAGTGAGGTGTGGGGTCCACTTACAAAACAAGACTTTACCCAATGGGACAAACACCCCATTGAGACCCTGCATGCAGAGTTCTGTAAGATTCTCCTACATGTCCAGAGGAAAACTACAAACAATGCATGCAGGGCAGAATTAGGCCGTTACCCACTAATACTAAAAATACAAAAAAGAGCAATTAACTTTTGGACACACCTAAAACAAAGTGACCCCCTATCGTACCATTATCACCATTATCAAGCCCTGCAGTGCCAAGCGGAGCATCAGGAACCCCCTTACCCAGCTGGTCCTGAGGCTGAGTCCACAAACCTGCTCTATTAACACACATCAGGAACAGAACACATCACCAATCAGAATCAATCAAATTACTACACAGCTAAAACAAAACTACATCACCTATTGGAAAACACAAACAAAAGCACAGAGCAAAATGCAGTGCTATCTGGCTCTAAATCGACAGTACACCATAGCAGATTGTTTGAGCATGGTGACTGATCAACAACTAAAAAGAACCTTGACAAAATACAGACTGAGTGAGCACAGCCTCGCTGTTGAAAAGGGGAGGCACAGGAAAACCTGGCTTCCTGCAGAGCAAAGGCTGTGCTGTCATTGCATCCTCAGCGAGCCTGAAACTGAGTTGCACTTCCTCACCAAATGCGAAAAATATAAATATATTAGAGAAACGCATTTAAAGAAAATGTAACCCTTAGGGGTCACGCTGGAGCTTTGAACCCGTCGGCGGACAACAAAAGAAATTAGAATCCCTCTTAAATGCTCAAAAAGGACATCTTTTCAGAAATCGATAAAAATAGAAAAATTGCCATTTCTAGTGCTTTGACATGTAAGGTATACGTCCCCCAACTTGCTAAACCTAATATGACTTGTAAATACGTTTAATTCTTGCTAGATGGTATGCTTGTAATAATCTCCATTTGCGATAAGAACTACAACGCGTCACGAAACGCACATACATGGACGCGCGCACACACAAACAGCGCATAGGTGTTAATCACTGAGTGATCTAATATGCATATTCTTCAGCGCGAGAGGGGGGGGGGGTTGTGTTTCTCACTGTCTGTCGTTGATAATATAATCTGAAGAGGTCCTGCATTATTATTATTATTATCATTCTCGAGAATACACGGGACCCGACGGAACGTTAATTTATGTATTAAAAGTAGTCTAACATGCTTTCATCCTCGCCCGTGTATATACCCACGTCGCGCTAAAACAACATACTGTATGGCAGAGACAGAGTGCATGTGTGTACGAGTTATGAGTTATCTCGCAGTTCATTCAAGCGCGCATCACGGTGATGACAGCTCTCTAGAGTAGAAAGGTGCGCTCACAGGGGCGTAGCTGGAGATTCTGGGCCCCATGAAAGAATCAATTTGTGGGCCCCCAATCTATTAAAAAATGTGGGGCCCCCAATCTATAAAAAAAATTGGGGCATTTGCTGGGCCCTTGGAATCATCCTAACCCCCCCCCCCCCAGCTACTCCCCTGCACACACACACACACACACACACACTCTCTCTCTCTCTCTCTCTCTCTCTCTCTCTCTCTCAAACAGAGAAATCAAAAGAAATCAGTACATTACCTTGTATTACTATTGTAATCCAAAAGTGATATATAGGGTTGTTCATTGTACAATACAATTGATACAGTTGATGTTTCTTGTTGATTATTATTCTCTATGTGTTTTTAATAAAATTGTGTGATATTCTATTCCAGTTGTCTTTGGTCTTTGTTTTCTCCCACATTGAGTTTCTCCACCACTCTCTCAACAAAATTACGCATAGCTGGGAATCCATTCCTTGTGCCGTCAGAACCATCTAGAAGGAATACTACATCCTTTCTGGCAGTGTCATGATCAACTATAACGGTGGTTGGTACAGTACTGTAAATACCATCTGAGTAGAGTAGAAAGTAGAGAGGTGAAGACCTGTTCTCTCTCTCTCTCTCTCTCTCTCTCTGCCACACGTGCTGTCAGGGTCAAACCAGTCTGGATTGATGTTGTAGTCTGAAAAAATGCCAGGAAATGCTCAGAGAATTGTTGCATATATAGAACACAAATGTTCTAGAATGTTCGATTATGACATCATACTGTGACATACTCCTCCTGTAGTGTGAAAAAACATGCATTCTCATAAATATTACGATCAAATCTATTTTGTACTTGATGATACATTTGAAATTGGTTTGGTTATGATCATGTTATTAGTGTGTGTGTGTAAAAAAACGAATTAATAATATAATTATTATAAATGTCTCTCTCTCTCTCTCTCTCTCTCTCTCTCTCTCTCTTGAAATCTACAGTTACACATTGCTGTATTTAGTGAGGTAAATGAGTACAAGACATGTTTCACAGACACACATACACAGACAGACAGACACAGACACACACACACACAGAAACACACAAACAAACGATCAAATTAAAAGCTGGATATAAATCTGCCACACGTGCTGTCAGTGAGTTTACTAAGTCAAGGATGTCTTACTTTCACACACGCGCGCACACACACACACACACACACACACACACACACACACACACACACACACACACACACACACACACACACACACACACACACACACACACACACACACACACACACACACACACACACACACACACACACACACACACACACACACACACACACACACACACATTTACATTTACACATTTACACATTACATTTACATCTAGTCATTTAGCTGACGCTTTTATCCAAAGCGACTTACAAGTTCTGTACGACAAGTCATCAGGAAGGGCACAACTCTATCAGCTGAGTAACTAACAATGTTCATCAAAGTGTTGAGTGCTACAGTGTAGGTTAGTATATTAGGACAAGTGCATGACAGTAAGGTTAGTTAGGGTTGGATTTGAATGTGTGTTGTTTGGCTTAGGTAGAGCCATATGAAATCCGTTTTATTATTTTCCAAATTCCATTTTATTTTTTCCCAAATTCCATTTTTTCCGTTTTAATATTTCAGAATTCTGTATTTTGCCTTTTATGCTCATTTTACCATCAGAAATAGTGTCTAATAAGTGGGAATGAATAAATGTCCACAATTGAATAAGATATAACAGTCCATTTAATGTTTTTAAGTGCTTCAACTCAGAAATACAGTTCAATTTTACACAATATTTTTCAATTAATATTGTGACAAAATAAAAATACATATTTCAAGTGTAAACAATAGATACAGCTAGCTACTACTGACATTATCACAATGACAATGTCAGTAACCTAGCTATATCTATTATATTGTGATGAAATATAGTAATGCATAATTTAGGCACCTTTAGTTTAGTTTATTTCGTTTATAAAGGACAGTGTATAATGGCAAACGTTTGCATTAAACAAATGGATGAGTGCACCAGATTTAGCAAGAAGCTATCATTTCCATCTATAGTCCTATGTACTGTAACGTTTCATAGCTATTTAAGTTTATTTAGATTATAAAGGGCAGTGTATAATGACAATAGTTTGCATTAAACAAATGGATGGGTGCACTAGATTTAGCAAGAAGCTATCATTTCCATCTATAGTCCTATGTAATGTAACGTTTCATAGCTATTTAAGTTTATTTAGATTATAAAGGGCAGTGTATAATGACAATCGTTTGCATTAAACAAATTGATGGGTGCACCAGATTTAGCTAGAACTTCTAGAAGCTATCATTTCCATAGATAGTCCTATAACGTTACATAGCTATTTAAGTGTATTTAGTTTATAAAGGGCAGTCGTTTGCATTAATCACCGGAGGCATAAAAGTCATTAGGATACTGTTCTGCTCTGAATTGAGGGCTTATTGTGGAATAGTTTAGCTTCTTGACGATGTTAACACAAGCAGCCAGACGCTTGAGCACCGCGGCTGTGTTGTGTGTAACACGCTGTAGCGTCCCCGCCTCCCCGGTCGCGTGTACACCAAACGTTCCACCCAAAAACGAAATTTCAGTCCAGATTAGGCCAAATTCTGCAATATTCCACGTTTTGCAGTTGATTCCATTTTTATTGGTTAATTCCGCGATTCCGTCCGCGATTCCGTGAACGCGGATTTCATATGGCTCTAGGCTTAGGTTGAATCCAGCCTCATCAATGAAAATAAATTCATGCGGCTGTGCAGCAAGTTCCTGCTGTTGTGTGAACAGGCTTGGCGTCCACCCCAGAAGGTCTTCTAGTCATTCTAGAGAAATACAACCACAAATTGTTATTGGTTTGCTTCTTTTTTTTGATATGGTACAGTACTGTAAATACCATCTCTCTCTCTCTATCTCTCTCTCTCTCTCTCTACTACTTTTGGATATGAGCATTTTTCAATACCCAACTATGTAGTGGCCGCTTGTCGCTAGGCTAGGCCTCCTGCTGGGTCCATTCACTGGAATAACAAAGGAATGACTGGGCCTTTGCTCCAGGTGTGAAATGGTTCTAGTGACAATGATCACATTGAATTCTGGGAGTGTAGTTCTCTCATCAGATAGCTGAATGAACTTGGATCAAGTTCTAGTCCTATCCTGAAAAGTAGTTAGGATTTTACCAGAATGTTTGATAGGACATTGATTGAAAACTATCGTCTCAAATTTGACAATTGATGGCTTATTTTGAAGGTATGAATCTGTAATTTTACATTATGTAACAAAAAAAAAGAGAATATTCTGAGAAGGTGGAGCTATAAACTCTAGACCTCAGGGGGTAAAGGTTTTCTTGCACTACCAGATACAGAAAAACGACCAGTCCTACTAGGGGAGGACTCAACAAGCTGTGAGCTAGCAGCAGCCTATGTTGCTGCCTGCCATAGACTGAGGGACAGTGAGTGACAGTCACCTGACATGTTTATGCCATAATATTTGATGTTTTATTTTATGATGATATTTTGTATGTACTTTGATATCTGTTCGTAATCCATGTTTATGTTTAATATTAATCATTTGCTTTGGCAACAGTACGTCATGCCAATAAAGCCATTTGAATTGAATTGAATTGAATTGAGAGAGAACTGAGTGCTATAAGCAACTAAACAGAGACATCAAGAGAGAGAGAGAGAGAGAGAGAGAGAGAGAGACAACTGAGTGCTATGAGCAACCAAACAGAGACATCAAGAGAGAGAGAGAGAGAGAGAGAGAGAGAGAGAGAGTGCTATGAGCAACCAAACAGAGACATCAAGAGAGAGAGAGAGAGAGAGAGAGAGAGAGACATCAAGAGAGAGAGAGAGAGAGAGAGAGAGTGCTGAGTCACGCTGGTATAATAATGAGATACGTTACCGTTCCAACTGCCACCAATTGTTTTTTTCAGTCTGCCTAAAATAGTCTCTCAGTCGGTCACCAAGTCGGCCAGCGAGGCACAAGGCAGTACAACTACATACATGGAGCCAAGACCCTGGGACCAGCTGGCAGGAGAACAGAGCCTGGGACCATAGTGCTGTAGAAATGGCTCACTAGTAATCATTTAAAAATAATACTACATCCACATAACTTTTAGAAAGGTGCATAATAAAAGTATTACTTCCAACCCAAAAAAATCAAATATAAAAATATGAATGAATGAATTTATCATTAACACTTTGATCGCCATGGGTTAAATTCATAATTTACCATCCCTTGCCAGCTCTATTTGTCTATGGAGAAGTTCCCCTTCTTTGCAGGGCTATAACTTTTTAAATTCTATTGCTAAATTGCCATTATTATGGCCCATTCAATGTCCTATATGTATTGTTCAGGGTGTAGCAACGTTAAACTTTTTCATTCACATATTCATACTAAAATATGGTCTAAAGTATAAGTATGTTTTTATCGTTTTCTGCAGCTTTATCCAGAACTTGATTTATAGCTCCAAATGCATTATATTGATGATGAAATACAGTTTGATAGCAATCGGCGCGAGATGAAAAATTTCAACTGGACGTACTTCTAGAATGATCTACGTATGATCTGATGATGACCGGATAGGCGGGGGATCGTTTATAATTCCGTGGGCAGCGTTAGATGATTCATCCAGAGTGGGTCATATGTTCATCATAGCAGTTTATATGGAAAACGTTAGAAAATAACGCTGAATCTTACCGTATGTTCCTCGCGCCGTTGGACGATCAGCGTGGAGTAGACCCTTTTCGATTATGGGATGTTGATCCTGATGAACCATTTCCAGGTTGTATAATACTATATACGTCCAAATAACGTTGTTTATTGAGTAAGGGCGAGCGATTGATCATCCAGTGTGTTGAGATGGAGTCCGGCTACCGATCGCGAGTGCCCGGAGCACATATGGATGAGCACTTCCTGTTTGGCGCGCCCCTCCCTCTTGGCCGATCTGCCGATCGGCCACCAGATGGCGCTCTCGAACCGTTAGACAGTTGAGTGGAGCTCACCAGTACATCTCAGGGCTCCGGAGGGGAAATATGATTTAGATCACAGATTTTTGAAATATTGACATCAAAGACGAGTTACGGCGTCTTCGGCAGAATGAGCATGGCTAGGAATGACGTCTTAACTCGTCCCCGGCGATCATAGTGTTAACACTTTGATCGCCATGGTTCAAATTCATAATTTACCATCCCTAGCCAGCTCTATTTGTCTATGGAGAAGTTCCCCTTCTTTGCAGTCTATAACTTTTTAAATTCTATTGCTAAATTGCCATTATTATGGCCCATTCAATGTCCTATATCCATTGTTCAGGGTGTAGCAACGATATACTTTTTCATTCACATATTCATACTAAAATATGGGCTAAAGTATAAGTATGTTTTTATCGTTTTCTGCAGCTTTCTCCAGAACTTGATTTATATCTCCAAATGCATTATATTGATGATCAAATACAGTTTGGTAGAGATCGTTGCCAGATGAAAAATTTCAACTGGAGGTACTTCTAGAAGTTACTACGTATCATCTGATATTGACCGGATGGGCGAGGGGGCGTTTATAATTCCGTGGGCAACGTTATACCATTCATCTAGTGTGGGTCATATGATCATCAGATCAGTTAGTATAGAATACGTTAGAAAATAACGCTGGATCTTACCATATCTTCCTCACGCCGTTGGACGATCAGCGTGGAGTAGACAGTTTTCGATTATGGGATGTTGATCCTGATGAACCATTTCCAGGTTGTATAATACTATATACGTCCAAATAACGTTGTTTATTGAGTTAGGGCGAGCGATTGATTATCCAGTGTGTTGAGATGGAGTCCGGCTACCGATCGCGAGTGCCCGGACGGATTATGGATGAGCACTTCCTGTTTGGCGCGCCCCTCCCTCTTGGCCTGCCGATCGGCCACCAGATGGCGCTCTCGAACCGTTAGACAGTTGAGTGGAGCTCACCAGTACATCTCATGTCACAGATTTTTGAATTATTGATATCAAAGACGAGTTACGGCGTCTTCGGCAGAATGAGCATGGCGAGGAATGACGTCTAAACACGTCATCGGCGATTAAAGTGTTAAAAAAAATGTTGACGGGTCCAAAATGAATGTTGTTGTTTACATGTTGCATGTAGCCCCTCCCTACTTCCCATTTCCCCACGTGGAATGCACCTGATTGGATAAATGGCGCGCTGGTGCTCTAGCGCGACATCTAGAGGGCGAATGTCATCTATAGCACCTTTTAACTGAATGGAATATTTGTTTTCTGTTCGCTCACAATATGAACAGTATCAGTGATTAATAAATATTCCTATACATGCTTGGTGCCAGGAGTGCTGAGCAGGAGACCAAACAAAGTCACGCTCCAGGTTCCAGAGAAATGCATTCCGGGTAGCGATCCAACCGTTCATCCGAGGCAGAGGGACTGAGAATTGACCATTATTCACACGTTTGCTCTTATGTCATGCTCAGGTTGATTGATTGATTGATTGAAAATTGTATTAACAGATTGCAGAATGGGTACAATACAGTACAGCTCAATACACACAATTGTTAAGGGGATGCAGACCAGAGAAAGACTTTCGTCTTGTTTACATCAGGGTCCCCCATTTTCAATTCATCAAAACATATACGACACACACGACATACAGATAGACAGTACTGCTACATCTATACATTTATGACATACCAGATTTGCAAATACAGTACTGTTTGTGATACAAAAAGAGTCCAGAAAAGAGAGTATATACATTTGACGTAGAAACTGTACATTGGAGGAGGTTGGGTAGGTGGGGTGGGGTTGGGTGGGTGGAGGAGGGGGGGGGGGGGGGGGGGGGGGGACTGTACATTGGAGGTGGTTGGGTGGGTGGGGTGGGGGACACTGTACACTGTACAGGTTAGGATTCCATTCCTGAGCATGACATAAGAGCATAATGGCCGTTGTGTGAATGTGGTCAATGAAAAATCAAGTTGTGTCAAACTAGCATTACACTGTTTCTAGAATACACCTTTGAACTACATTTCAATTACTACACACTCCACTCCGCACAATATCATCTATAGCTCTGCGTAGGAGTGAACGATTACTATTCACTTCCTGGGACGTGGCTCAGGAGGTAAGAGCGGTCGTCTGGTATTCTGAAGGTTCCCGGTTAGATTCCGGCCCCTTCCGGTGGCGTGCCGAAGTGTCCTTGAGCGAGACACTTACACGTAACGGGCAGGTTGGCAGCACCTTGGCATGGCTCCCTTCGCCGTGTGTGTGAACAGACGAGTGGCACGAGTTGTCAAGTGCTTTGGATGAAAGCTCTCTATAAACGCATTAACCATTTACAGGGTGAAACATTGAATCCCTCATTCTCAGGGGCACGATATGAGACCGGGTGTCCGGGGCGGAGAGAGATGTAAAAACAAACGGTAAACAGGTTTCAGGCGCTTCACGGGGTTAAACACCAGTGGTCTCAGGGGAAACAACCACTTAACCCTTTCACTGCCGCACTACCAAAGCAGTTAACCCTCTGCGACGATACACAGAAGGTTAACCCTTTCACTGCCACACACTACAGAAGGTAACCGTCGGTAGTGTGCGATAGTAAAAGGGTTAACCTGCTGTAGTGCGGCAGTGAAAGGGTTAACGGACGTCTCTCATCAACACCGACGTGGATCTCGGTGATTTCACAAGACAAATAAGACAAGTCTGGACTCTGGACAGTCTGCCTGTGAGTACCGGTCAGAACCAGCCAGAATGTTTAGTCAGTCCACGCAGGATCCACTCTTTCTTTGACATACAAAGACCTTTGAACCAGAACCGCGGGGTCCGGTCCGTACGGCGGGGGAAGTTCCCGATGCCACACAGCGGCGCGCCAAGTAGGCAAACGTATAAACTCACTAACACTCAACACAGTTTAGAGTACGAGCTCCCTGGAGGATCCAGAGGATTTGTTGTTATGCGTTATAGTCCACATCACAAAGCTGTGTGTGTGTGTGTGTGCGTGTGTGTGAGTGTGCGTGTGTGTGTGTGTGTGTGTGTGTGTGTGTGTGTGTGTGTGTGTGTGTGTGTGAGCAGGACAGCTGTAACCCCCTCCCCCCCTCTCCTCTTCACAGCATTCATTCTATCACTCTATTTCTGAAGCCCCTGCCTATTAATACCCCGGGTGGTATCTGCCTCTTCCCCAGCACGTCCCCCCGTGTGTGGCACAAAAACACTATGCTGTGTGTGTGCGTGCATGTGGAATATATTGTGCATCTGTACGTGTGTGTGTGTGTGTGTGTGTGTTTTGTACGCAAAAGTGTATCTCGTGTGTGTGTGTGTGTGTGTGTGTGATTATTTTGAGTGTATTTTCTGTGTATTTCCTTCTACGTGTGTATTTTGCACATCTCAATTTGTACCCTGAATGTTTTGACCTGATTGGAAGATTTGACCAAAGATCAAAACAAAGCTTCCCGCCCCCCCCTCTTCTCTCACTTCACACACTACACCCATCCATTCATCCATCCGTCCATCATCCATCCCTCTGTCCATCCATCCCTCTGTCCATCCCTCCCTCCATATAGCAAGCTAGCATAAGGACACATAGTATAACTGTATATTGTATGGCATAGTATTGTATAGTAGTGTACATAAGACCCAGTGCCTCATCCGTAGCTAACACTGTATTGCAGGACCTTAGCATGTCTTTTACCATGCATTTTTTTTTTTTTTTTTCACTTTATGTACATTAGACCTGTTACGTCTTATTCTTATTACTTGTATTATTGCACAATCGCTGCGGGCATGACCACCCGCATTTCACTGTATGCTTGTATGCCGTGACAAATAAAACTCTTGACTTGACTTGACTCCATCCCTCCCTCCATCAATCCATCCCTGCATCCCTCCATCCCTCCCTCCGTTCTTCCCTCCCTCCCTCCACCCCTCCCTCCCTCCCTCCGTCCTCCGCGGCTGAACCGACTGACCTGCAGCTGGAGCTGCTGCTGGTAGGTCTTGATCCTCTTCTTGAAGCGCGAGGGGAGCACAAAGTCGCAGCCCCTGGCCAGGAAGGCCAGCTCCCCCCGCAGGTCGGGGTCCCGGCGCAGCGACGCCTCCTTGATCATCATGCTGGAGGCGGAGGAGACGACGCCGCGGACGCCCCCCCCACCGGGACACGGCCACCGGCGCGGCGACTACTACTGACAGGACGACGGCGGCTGAGCGACGGCTGAGCGGCTGGCCTGGGGCCCCAGCGGGGCAGGGGACGAGCGGGGCGGGGGACGGCGGCGCTACAGACGCTCACCGGGCCGCCGGACGAGCCCAGATGTCCGGGGAGGGCACCGGCGAGTGAGCGGCGAGCGGAACGCCCGCGACAGCTGAGGAGAGCGCAGGAGTAATATCCACCATCTGTCTGCCCGTCTGTCTCCAAGCTGACTTTACAAACAAATGTCTCTTGTGAAAACCTGTGCTCAACAGTAACACGTGCCTCTACTCACACACACACACACACACACACGCACACACACACACACACACTCAGAAGAAGCGGTGCGGACGGTCACACAGCGCTCTCCTCCCAAGGCCCAAGCGGTAATCCAACAGTGTGCTCCTGCAGAGAGATATTCCAGAGGCTCGTCTTGCTGGGACACCGGCGGCGAGGTAGAACCATGATACCGGGGCGGGATGGGGGGTGGGGGGTGGGGGGCTGGTGGACTGGCTGAGGCCCAGCGGAGCGGCTCTCTTCGTGGGCAGAAAGAAAGCCCCGTGCGTGGCTCCTCTGGATGGTATGGACCTGCCGTTGTCTCACTGGTGGTGCCTGTCGCTCTGAGCTCGGCACTGACAAGACTGCACTGAGAAATATGAGACGTGCCAGGGTCTGGCAACACACACACACACACACACACACACACACACACACACAGACACAGACACACACACACTCACACACACACCGGCTGTCCTGAGCATTAGGGTGGGGAGGGGGGATCGGCCATATTGCATATCTGTGTGCAGTGCTTCGCAAAGGGCTGGAGCCTTGTCCAATCACAGTCCTCCTCCGACTAAAGTTAGGCAACGGGGAAGTGTGTGTGTGTGTGTGTGTGTGTGTGTGTGTGTGTGTGTGTGTGTGTGTGTGTGTGTGTGTGTGTGTGTGTGTGTGTAACAGTTGTGGGGAAATCAATCCAAGGATTATTTTCACGGAGGTCAGCGAGGATACAGAGGTCACCGGTGATGTAGCGGCAAGGCGATATTCACCGGGACGTTTACATGTGACCGCGCGCGGCGCAACTCGATGCCAGTCGGCGAATAGTTCACCTCTCCGGCGTTATAGCCTCGTGGGAATTCCACGGCCGCCCCGCCTAGTTTTGATTTCGAGACCAGTCACGTCGCGTCAGCGGTTCTGCGAGGTGTCGGGAAACACGGGGGGGGGGGGGGGGCGGGGGGGGGGGGGGGGCGACTTCGTGGACGTTCTCTCCGCACAGAACCGGACGAGCCACGGACCCGGCGGAACCCGAGTCCTGTCCTTTTAGTGGCACGAGCTAAAACGTTTTAATATTCACACTAAAATGCTTCAACAAGCTCTCTAGAACTCGCCCTAATTATCACCAATGTAAATAATGTCAAACTCCTGTCCGACTAACTGATCACTTGAGTCATTTAGGCAACGCTTTTATAGTTTGATCCAAAGCCACTTACAAGTCAGCAGGGAGGGTACAATGAATGTGTGTGTGTGTGTGTGTGTGTGGGGGGGGTAAGGGGTGTGTAGGCTGCACTGTGCGTACAGGAGTCAGCAGAATGCACCCCCCCCCCCGTACCCCTTCACCTCATGGCTGTGGCGTCCAAACCTTCAACCAGCCCCCCCTTCAGTACTGACTCAGAGAGCCGAGGCACTCTCTCTGACCGGCAACAAGGGTCCGACTGTGGATCCAAACCGGCTGAAACCTCTCTCGGACCAGACAGGGGCCAGGGGGGGCAAGACCTCCACAAAGTGAAGAAAATGCCCCAAAAATGAGGTGTAAAGATTTACAATTTGGTGAATGAAAATGACAACCTCTTATTGTTACACCAACAGTGTTCATTATTCATATAACAGTGAATATATAAACATATATTCCCCTATATAAACACTGAAAGATTCTGCCAGAAATCCAAGTGTAAAACAGCCCACAATGAAATACAGCCATCCCCCTCCTGCCAGACAACATACTGTCTCTGGACTATATATATATATATATATATATATAGGCAGCAGTAAACACACATACGAGGGGAGATTACAGCGCCCTCCAGTGGCCTCATGGGGGAACCTCTCCACAAACGCCAACCTTTCTGAGAATGGCCGCTTGTTAAGGAGATGGATATCTTTAACTAGAAAAACACGCGGCTGCCGTCTCGGAGAAACGCTGTGTCCCTGTGGAGACGTGGCCGGTCTCCAGCTGGAAGCATACCGTGTGTTTGGAATGGATTCCCACGAGTCTCCCGGGTCAAGGAACCTGGTCAGTGCATAACGTAAACAAAAAGAAATAAAGAAATAAATAAAAAGGTTAACACCCAAATTGACGTATCTCAAACCCCCCCCAAAATCCGGAGGGAAGTGACCGTTTTTTACATGATTATGTCCATAAAATGCAAACCAGCGCCCCCTTGTTATTATTTATGTTTACACCGCCCAATACAAGCTGCATGCTAATGTGAGGCGATGTTCTGATCCGTCTTCAACATCCCTCCATCTTCACATCGCCTCTATAATCTACGTTCTATCGCTCCGATACGCCGACAGTGACGGATGTGTGCGTGACAGGTGGCCGTCTGTACATAGTGACAGGATGATAAGGCACACTGGACACATGCACATAATTCCTCTGTGTGCGTGCACGTGTGCGTGTGCGTGCGTGTGCGTGCGTGTGTGTAAGAATTTAGGACCAAACAAGTGAGTCACCTTGTGTTTTAGGTAGCTCTCTGCAGACATTCTTGGAACAACTGGACGCTGTGATAAAGACCAAGGTCACATTCCAAACCTGCACACTCATACTGAAGACCCCCCACCACCCCCCCACACACTCATACTGAAGACCCCCCACCACCCCCACACACACACACACATCTTTCCTAGGACTTCTCACCTCGGTTCCAAAGGGGGAAACATTATACAATCACTATCTAGTGTCTATCAACACACAGACCACAATCTGTGTGTGGACTACTTTCACTAACGCGTCTCTCTCTCTCTCTCTTTCCATCTCTCCCTCCCTCCTCTCTCTCTCGCTCTCTCTCGCTCTCCTCTCCCTCCTCTCTCTCGCTCTCCCTCCTCTCTATCTCCTTTCTCTCTCTTCCTCCCTCCTCCTCTATCTCCTCCTCTCTATCTCCCTCCTCTCTATCTCCCCTCTAACATCGTTGCGGGCAAGACCCCCGCATTTCATTGTATACTTGTATGCCGTGACAAATAAAACTCTTGTATCTTGTATCCTCTCTATCTCCCTTCTCACTCTCTCCCCCTCATCTCTATCTCCCTCCTCATATCTCCCTCCTCTCTCTCCCTCCCCCTCTCTCTCTCTCGCTCTTGCCATCCCTCCTCTCTCTCCCTCCCTCCCTCCCTCCCCTCTCTCTCTCCCTCCCCTCTCTCTCCCCCCCCTCTCTCTCTTGCCATCCCTCCTCTCTCTCTCCCTCTCTCTCTCTCTCTCTCTCTCCCTCCCTCCCTCCCTCCCTCCCTCCCTCCCTCCTCTCTCTCCCCCCTCTCTCTCTTGCCATCCCTCCTCTCTCTCGCTCCCCTCTCTCCATCCCTCCTCTTTCTTTCTCTCCTCAGCATTGAAAGTTAGTTCCCACCACTTCACCACGCCTTCATCAAGTCAAGTTGTGCACTTGTTGTATCCGAAAATATCTGAATAAAGAAGTGTGTGTGTGTGTGTGTGTGTGTGTGTGTGTGTGTGTGTGTGTGTGTGTGTGTGTGTGTGTGTGTGTGTGTGTGTGTGTGCGCGTGCGTATACATGTGTGTGTGTGTGTGTGTGTGTGTGTGTAAGGAGAGCCTGAACAGATGCCATTGGGACAGCTGTGTGCTCTTTTCCGATCCGAGTGACAGGCAGAGTAACCCTGTCCTCTCCGCTGGGTCCTAAGGCCCGCCCCGCTCACATCCCCCCCCCCCCCCCCCCCCCCCCCCCCCCTGTTCTAACGGAGCGGTGACATCACGTGGAAGGCATCCGAAGGGGCTCCCAGGATGCATCCTCCTCTGTCTGTGTGGAGGAGACACCAGGAAGAGAGGAGAGGGAGGTGGTGTGTCGAGCGGCCGCCTTGAAGACGCCGCCGCATACGTGTAACGTGTGACACGCAGACGCGAGACGCCGTGTCCTCGTACTAGGAAAGGTCAGCCGAGGTCACGTGAAAGGGTAGGGGTCACAAGAGTCATAATGTAATCTGTAATCGACGTGCATCTTTATCGTCAGTTATGAACCACAGGCCTTTTGCTGTTGACAATTCTTTGGTGTGTGTCTGAGTGTGTGTGTGGGGGGGGGGGGGGGGGGGGTTGTTTATGAAAGTAGATAGATAGATAGATAGATAGATAGATAGATAGATAGATAGATAGATAGATAGATAGATAGATAGATAGATAGATAGATAGATATAGATAGATAGATAGAGATATTTCAATTAAAAACATATCTAATCATTGTGTATGGTAATGTGATTTTACTTTATATTTGCTTTTTAATGTATATACATTTTTTTCTTCTTTTACATTTTTTTTATAACCAACACAACAAAATTGTGTATCAGGATTTACAATATCAAAGAAAACTAGTGATACAGTCACACTGATAATCAGATCAATAAATATGAATGTTTCCCGGCACTGGTCTGAACTTCCACCCCCCCCCCCCCCCCCCAAAATACATGTACGCACACACAAGTACACACATACATGCTAGTACACACATACAAACATACATGTACACACACAAGTACACACATAAAAACATAGATGTACATACACAAAAGTACACATGTACAAACATACATGCAGATTCATTTGCATATCTAATTCCTAATTCCAGTGTATCATCTGTCTGTGTGTGTGTGTGTGAGCGTGTGTGTGTGTGTAACAAGTCCCTTTCTTCTCCCCCTCCCTCCCCTTGTCTCCCTCTCCCCCATTCTCTCTCTCTCTTCTCGCTCTCACTCCTCCCTCTACTCTCTCCTCTTATACCTATTATCTCCTATCTCCCTCTCTTCTCTCTCTCCTCTCCTCTCCCTCTCTCTCTGTCTCACTCTCTCTCTCCTCTCTTTATCGCTCTCTCCACTCTCTCTCTCCTTCCTCTCTATCCTCACTCTTTTTCTATCTC